>NC_090995.1:7598257-7901287 GCF_041146395.1 Eulemur rufifrons | reverse complement strand
AAGACATGCTAAAATGTTCATGCTTTTAAAAAATTGACTTTGACTGAAAAAGTAGTAGGAAATAAAGAAATGAAGACAATACAATTGTTAGAAAGGAATTATAAAGGCAGAAAATATATAAATACATCCCTTACACCTTTATTAGAGAATACAATTTGAAAAGTGAAGACAATTTTTAAAATGCTAACAGGTTTTTTGTTTGTTTTGCATATTGCTTTGTGTAATTATTCGGCTGCCAGCTAAATTCTGGAAACAAAAAATATTTTTCAAAAGAACCATAGTGACTTGAAAGAATTTGTGGCACTTCAAATTGAGAGAGGAAATAAGTTTCCCAGATAGAGACCACTGCTCTGTATTTGTCAAGAAAAAAGAAAGAGCTGGACAGTTTGCCTGATGGTTTCTGATGCTAACAGGATGTTCTGGACCAGTTATTTTGATGGTTAGCTATGGGTAATGAAGCTGAAATAAGTTCCAGGAAGCTCTAAAGATAATTTGTTTCCCCATTCAATATCAGGAAGAATTTCGGTTAATTTTAGAAGTAAAAACAATTCTTTTTTTTAGAGCTGTTTTTATAAAACGGTTGGAAAATAAGGGAAAATATTCAATTGAAAGAGAACAAGAAATAATTGAAAAGAACTATTTTCTTAAATGTTTGGAAGAAATAATTTAGTAGAAAACCTCAATTGTGCCATAATGATGGCCAATTTTTCTATTATCACATCTTTTCTGCAATATTATTAAAATCTATAATAGAGAGGGTCTTAAATCACCTTTTTTTGACATTTAAAGGAGTGACAAAATAATCAGTTCTATAACTATAACTGATTGTTTACAAATTAGCACTCCTAATGAACTTATAAAAATTCCTAGTTTTGACCCCTCTCTCTCACTGTTTATTTAAATTTGAAAGTCTGGTTCTTGAACAAATATCAACATCAAGCATATATACATTTGGTAATAATAATGAATGGTAATAGGTATCACTCAAAGGGTAGATAAATAAAATCTAATAGTCTGAAAATACTTAATTTATTTTATTTTACAATTTTCTCCAAACAGCCATATTTAAGAACTGGTTTTTATTTTAGAAATTTAAATGTCTGTTCACCTTATCTTTCTCCTATCAACACTTAATAAGAGAAAGGGATTTATTGAGCAACAGCCTATTTAACCCATAAACAATAATAATAAAGAGTATTAGTATTACTAAAATCATCCTTTGTAGCTTGGACTACAGTATATTTCTGGATAGCAATTCTTTTGAAGATGAGTTTCTAGACAGATATCTCAGTTATAACTTGGGATTAACATTGCACTTTCTGGAGATCTGACTGGATTGGATCATTTTTCACATTATGTTGTACATCAGTCTCAGACCTTTCAAGTAAATGATCAGTAAAAACAAAAAAAAATGCTTTTTTTCACAAAATAATCTAGAAATAAATCACCTATTTTCTGATGATGCTTTTTTAATTTCTTTTTAGTATATTTGTTGATAAGCTGTTGTTTATCTTTTGTGTACTGAGTTGTGGAATATTAACCAAGGGCAAAAAATGTTTCAGGAAATTTTTAATATTTTTTTTTCTTTTGGGTAGGCTGTTTGGGTAGCTGGAATGTAACTTTTTCCCTTAAGAAGATACATGAAAGAGAAAAAAAAAATCATATGGCTATTTTTAAAAACCTACATAATTATAAAGGTGGAAAATTATATAAACCTAGTTGAATATTTTCACTATATAAGATGAAATAATTGAGACACGGAGAAGTTAAGTGATTCTCCTAATTTCTCCTAGAGTGAACAAGCAAGTGTGTAGCAGAAAAAGAACTAAACCAAGACTTTTATACCTGGGCTGTGGACCAGTACTGGCTGGCCTGTTAGGGACTGGGTGCAGAGTTGCCCCCTGCCCCATCTGTGGAAAATTTGTCTTCAATCAAACTGGTTCCTGGTGCCAAAATGGTTGGGGACCACTGCTTTACACCACTGGAATATTGTAATATTTTTCTGTCTACATCTGTTAAATACACACACGCACACACACACAAGCAAACACACATGAAATAACACGGTATATTATAGGATTTTACTAAGTACTTCATGGCAGGAAAAAGCAGATTTAGATGTATTGATATGCATTTGATGTTTATTTATGTTTATGGCATGGAATAGTAGGAAAATTTCAATCTAGGTGATAAACACCAGTTGTGTTGTATAAGTCATTTTAGTTTTTTTGGCCTTGGTTTTCCTCATCTGCAAGAAATGAAGAAATCAGAATATAAATAATATATTTTTAAGGGAACTTTCATCTCTATGGTTTTAAGACTCTTCAGAACACATTTCTAGATTTAGAACCTTATAGAAATGATCATTATTATTTTCTCTTTAGAGAAGTTTTCACATTGCTGAAATTTCCTCCTAGTTTTTCTGTGACTGACTTTAAAATAAGTTAAAAAGATACATAGTACCTATTCTTCGTTCTGCTACTTCATCCAACTATTTGCCACAGCCCAAAGAACCCATTATTATCACCAGAATCCAGAAAGGGTCCTGTGCTGGTTTAATAGACCTGGACCAAAGTAGATGTTGGCAGATTTTTCTTTTTATTTCTGTATTATGGATTGTTTCCTCTGTGGCATCTATCTACTGTATATAACATAGATGCACAAATGTTTGGTGTAAAAGATAGTGCTGTCTCTAGTGAAAACAGTGGCAATTATTTGTATTGTTAGCTCTCAGCTGAGACCAACATAATATGGGTCATGAAAGGTGGAAATTTTCAAGAAAACAAAGTCATGAAAAGTAAGGATAGTGTATTTGTAAAAAATGCTTACATTGGAAGATGAATGCAGATATATGAATCCATGTATAATTCTTACATACATTAGATGTATCAGGAAGTGTCTAAAGCATCATGCATTGATATTTAATGGTAAGATTCAACTATAACATTTTTAAATAATTGTTTTATTAGACAAGTGACTAAAAATGAAGTACATAGTGAGTAAAAGACCAGAATTATACTATGGAGTCACAAATGAGTCTACTTGAAATACAAAGTATTAAGTATAATAATTATTTTTGTTTCTACTCTGATACAACACATTATAAACAATATTATTATAATTAACAACACTGAGTTTATTAAAAAGGTCCAGTGCTTTTAAAATATAAAAATTTGAATAATTTTATCAAAGTATGATTCAGAGAAGTAAACTATTCTTATTAAAGAGTGCATTAATATTCATTATAATTAAGCAAATGTAATTTTAGAAATATGAGCACAAAATAAAAGTTCTTTTTAATATAAAAAGCAGTCATAATTAAGAGAGCTCATCTTCCAAGTTTCATTCCAGTCCACTTTAAACTTACTCTTTTGCATACCTCAATATCAGTAATGATTGCTCCAAAAGAATCTTGTAAAAAGCAGACATTTCACTTTAATGCAATGAAAATTAGTTGGATTTGCCTCATATATCTTCCAAAATAAAATAATTGCATGTATATGAAGTATGCTTATAAAACAATGAAACTGCTTCACTTTTGGTTTATGCTACCAGTCTCATTTCTTTATATTTATACCTAACACACACATATTTATTTCATGCATGTAAATGGGATGACAGGAGAGTAGCAGAGCCAGAAAAAGTGTAAGGAAATCAAGTAGGAAAAAGCACTTCTCCAAAACACATCACCATCCACGGTGAATATTTCTGGTGCTAAATCTGAAGAGTGTGGTTACATTATTCCAGGGCTTAGTCTTATAATTTATATTCTTCTCTACTTCAATAAGACATTTTTATTGTGATAAAAATCTGCTAATTCCAAAATGCTTAGACTGGATTCAGCAACTTTCCCAGCATGGGACTACAGTGTGTGCACCTCATCAACCTGTGTTTTCCTGGACCAATTTTGATAACTTCAATTCCAGCTTCTTTTCTGAATTTCCTGAAAATAAAATAAACTTGAGAATTGTTGGCTCCAGGGGGCAAGAAACAATCCTGGAAGATCATGTAGGTATAATTCTGTTCATCCATTCATTTGTTTATTTGTCTATTTTTTCATTCTTCCTTCCCTTCCCACATCAAAGTCACAGTTGTGCTTTGAATCCCAATGTCTAGCCATGATGCTCTGTGTAACGCTTGTCAACTATATGCAAAGTGGTGGAAGGAATAAATCATACAGTTAAGCGGCCGTCTCTAAACATCTGTGCATCAAGAGAGATACTGGATGCCTATTCAATGACTGGACCATCTGCTTTCCTCTGTGAGTCTGGGATATTTAGCTTGGTCATTTCCCCAGAATCTCTTTCCTGCCACATTCCAAGGACTGACCCACAAGGTCTGGAATGAGAATGTTCTCAGCACCCACCATCAATGTAGTGTTAAAGTATAAAGCATTCTTTATCGGTTAGAGACAACACCAACATGCATTTTTTAAACATCTCACACAAACCTTTTCCATTGCAGAATTGACCATTAAGAGGAATTAATAAATATGTATTTGGAATTTAAGTTTGAGAGTACTCAGTCAAATCAATCTAGCCAAGTACTTATCAAATGCCTAGTGCTGTTCCAAGATCGGTACAGATACAATGGGAGATAACAAAACAGATAAAGGACACAGTGTATGACTGCAGGAAGCATAAAAATGTACTTGAGGAAGGCTGTGGATTTTTAAAGCATGAAAAAACATCATGCTGTTGTCCTCTACCTATAACTTGGGTTTTTAATTGGTTAATAGCAGAAAGAAACAAGAAGTTCTAGCCTTTTAAAATTCACTTGTCAGGAAAAGGTAATTTCTTAAAGAAATTTATTATTTTTTAAACAGTATTAATGAAGATAGCAATTGCATAGTCTAATCTTTTTTTTTTCTGTGACTTATTGTTGTACTCCTGTGTTTGCAAGCCTTTCCCTTATCACGTTTGATATCATACTCTTGAAGTAACAGGTCTCCACTACTGTGAATAGATTGAAATTCAAATGTTTATAGACCTCTATATCATAATTTTATAGCCTTTGTGCTTCGAGGCCTTTTACCTCACTATCTACAATTTTGTACTGTTTTTTAAGTTACCTCAGAAAATATGTATTTTAGCAGTGTGTGATACTCGGGATCTCATTTTGTTTGGAAGAGTCTTTAGCAGCTTTTTCTGAAAGCCGTGTTTAAAGAAAGTAGAGATTTGTTCTTTTATTATTGCTGAAGGGTTCTTTCTCCTACCAATTTCTTTCCTTATCATCATAGCACACCACTTTTTTCTTTCTTTTTCTACCTGTATAGATACATTGCATGATGATGGTAGCATAATTCAGTTTTTAATCGTTCTTTTATGATTCCAACTCAGTAAAAAATTACCTGTATGTCTTAAAGTAACTCTGAATATCTAGTTTATTATTATATTAGTAGATTAAAAATTGCCTTTACCTATACTTTGCAGCAGTTATGAGAGTCCATTGTGTAGTCATAAAAATAGTTTAAGTTCTTGTTGACAAACCAAAGAAGACTTGACTATCTATGGAATTTTCAAACTATTATCTGTATTATTGATATTCAAGTTTCAAATGATCCAGTTTACTTGTTTAATTTCAGACCAAAGAATAAGTTGACTGTTTATTTTCATCTTTCCCACCTATTTTTTGATGTCCTTGACAAATTTTAAGTTTGTGGGAATCACACTATGCATAGCATTTTTGTACTCATGCAACATTTTATTGAATTATCTTATGATTTTCAAAAGAATTATTATTGAAAAGCTTACTTTTAACAGAACATACAAGAAGCCAATGTGCAATATGAAATTGCATATTCTGGGAAGAGATGAATCAGCAGGTACTTTTTGGGTGCCTACAAACATTCAGCCTTGAGCTAGTTACTCTGCACAATGCTGTGCTCTCCACTGGCTTCGCTATAGTCTTATGTGGTTAGCTTGACCTGTATTCTTTTGCCTTCTTCGGTCCTGACCGATACATGCATCTTTTCTTTTTGCTCTTCACTTATGGTAGTCTTTTAAAGCTCTTTATTCAGTCCCCTTTTTATACTTGACTCTCCATATTGTACTATAAACATTCATGATCTCTACATTTGGTTTAGTATATAAATCTTAAGATTGATGCCATTTACTTTACTTGGAAAAACATAAATATTAAGTTTATGGGCTGTGGAATTATATACTTGCCTTTGTATATGCATTCTTCTCCATCTCTTATTATCTGTGGGCCCTTGAGCACAGCTAATGTCTCTCAGCCTCTGTTTCTTCATAAGTAAAATGGAGGTAAATATGTATCCATGCCATCACTATGATTATGTGATTATTGTATATGGATTATATGGGGTTATAATTATAATAGGTGGGTCCCTCTATTAATCTAAATACATCTTAATAATAATGACATGCATGATGATTTAACACAATTGCATGTGTCCATCAGTAAATTTCTATCCCTATCTGAAGTTTCTTTCCCAAACATCCTCTACTATTTGTATTGGTGGTTCCCACAGGTACCTCTGAGTCTAACCTTATTATTTGCTTAGTCAGCAGCATATTTTTGCCCAAATAAGAAATTCTGTATCAAGATCCTGAATGTTGTGGTTGTAAAAATATCAGATAATGAAATGCTTTTGCTTTTTTTCTCTTTTCTTGGGCTAGTTCTGCTAGTCAGCACAGGAAGATGAGAATTATATGTGTAGTATAATTTATTTGGCAAAAAAATAGTGATGTTGCAACATGTGTACTTAGGGTTGGGAGGATTTAAAATATCTTGTTACCATTTCTGGGAAGTAGAGAAAACCGGTGGAGACCAAATTAAAGCTTTCTGATGATTTGTGTAGGCATAATATAATCAGTGAAGTAAATAATGCACTGAGTCATAACTAAATGGCATTCAGTTGTATAAAGGCATAATGTTGTAGAAGAGTGATATATATGAAGGTCAAATATACAAATTAATTCAAGGAAAGCGTTATACTTTGAGGGATACATCATCTCCAGTATTTGAGTTTATTTCTGACATGATTGCTTAAAAGGTTATCTTTCTAAGCTTTGCACATTTTCATTACAATTACACATGGGCAAATATTAACTCTAAAAGCTTGGTCATTTGTTTCCTTGAATTTCTTTTAACTATTCTTCTTCAATAATACATGATACGATGTTATTTTCTCAAGAATTTATTCTTTGTTTCAAAACATTTGCTTTTTGGTCTTTAATACTGATGTAATATGATGATAAGATTGGGTAGGCTCATTCCTTAAGCTACATTTCAAATATGAAAGACTTTACAATGTCTTACATATGAGAAATATATTCCAAAGTTGAAAATAAGTATATTTTCTCAAAATGTATTTGGGGATAGTGCAGGTGGGGAAGCTGTTGTACAAATCAAAGTCAGAAACAATCCTAGTACAGAGAATATTTTTTAATAATAATATTTTGAGTGTTCAAAAATATTTTTGTACTTTTGACTTTACACTTATGCAAAGACAAACAGAATGTTTTGAAATTGTCCCTTGTGCTCATTCATATTATTAAAACAAAGCAAAGTGTAGAGGACTCAGGTGAGAGAAAGTAACTAAGGGATTAAAAATAAATAAAAGAGAAAAAAGGGCACATTCTTACAAGTCTAAGAATAAGAAGCTGACATATCAGCTTCATTCTACCTGCTCACTCATCCTGTTCTTATTCTATTTATTTGCTCAATATGCTTATGTGTTTAGAATTCTGTTTTTTCTGTTCTGAATCCTAAGTGTTTTTGCCCAGTTTAAGGGAGTTTTATCTCTATATTAACTTGTCATGTGTATACACAGATATGTATGTCTGTATAAAACTATATATTTTTGGTATACCATATGTATATGTGTGTTTATATATCATCTTTATGTGCATATATAATTTATACATACATATGAGTCTCTCTCTGTGTGTGTAGTGTATATGTGTATGTGTATGTATGAGTTTGTATAACAAAATAAATTCACCAAGCACTTCTTTTGGTCTTCTTTCCAATGTTTATTCATGTTTTTCAAGTAGTAATGTAAAACTCTATTTATTATGTCTGACAAAATGGAAAAAAGGCAAACTTTGTGTCAAACCACTATCCTTTAGCTTACCTAAAATTCATGCCAGGGCTCCATGTGAGCACAACATGAGACAAGAGTTTACACTTCTTTTCTTTGGAAATTTCTTATAGCTTACATATGGGAAGGGGAAACCAACTGACAGAAAACTAAGAATTACCGAGAATAATTGATTATTCTTTCAAAATCAAAATTTTAATTGTTTACTTATTTGTATGATACTTTTTATGCACTGACTATATGCTAGATTAGGAGTTTATTCAGAAGCATGAAACAAATTTAATCTAAACCCTTAAGGAATTTATAGTCTAGGAGGAAAAATGTACAAAAATAACTAAGCAAGCTGATAATTTCAGTTTTAGTGGAAACAAGTGATCATAAAGGAAATTAAATGATACTGAAATAGCAGTGTGTGTGGGTGTGATTTAGAATCAGAAGTTGATTTTTGATAGTATGGTCATGGAAGACACAGAAATAATATTTCACCTAATATTTCAGATTGCATAGGAGCCAGTCATGCAGAGATAGATGGAAATAGCATTCCAGACTACTGCATATCGGAAAATAATTTGGAGCCATGGGCTTGCTGTGTTTGAGGGACTAGATTATCTTTTAAACACTTAAGTTTGTATTCTGTTATTTTACAGATGTTTATTTCCATCATTAAAGTCATTATTTGTTGGGTAACTACATTACTTTTGAGTTTGTTATCCAAATCTACTTCAGTTTTTCCTACTCCCTTTAGAAATGGAGTATGTTCCATAGGAAAGCCTGGTGGTCCTGTAGGTCTCACTGACATCTTGGGCATGGGGACTTCATGATTGGAATCTTTTTAGATTTTAAATTTACCTGTCTGTAACTATGATTTTGAATATAGTTATGGAAACATTTGGGCTTTTCATGTACCTGTTCTTCTTCCAAGGAAAATGTAACAACATACAACAAATTAAAGACAAAAAGAATTTTACTCAGTTTTCTTGGTCTTTTAATACAAAGTAATGCCTAGAGTTATAGTGATATTGAATCCTCGAGAAGAAACCTCACTTTGTAGCTCTTATATTTGATTTGCAATCTGCAATACACTCCTACAAAAGAACCTCATTTGAAAAACACAAAAATACCATTTTTACTTATAACTTACTACATCCCATGGACTGTTAAAAGTGCTTCATTTTTTTTCACCTATCTTTGTATGGCCTTATGAGCTATAAGGTAGTTACTGTTTTTATTAGCATTTTCAGATAAGGAAACTTAGGAACAGCTAGGCTAGGTTAACTTGTCATAGTTGAAAAATTTAGAACAGAGCCTAAAACACTTCTCTTTAAATCTGCTGATTGAGAGTCTCATGCATATATCAGTGGAAGGAGAATGAGGCCAAGGTACTTATTTTCTTTCTTCTTCTATGATCTCCTTGGGCTGGCTGTGTACTTCAGGGAACAGTGATACTTTTCTTGAGGCAGCTTGGTCTACATAAGTGTCTCCTTTTGAAAATCATGAGTTCCTTTCCTCTCTATGCTTCGGGCTTACGACTGGTCATGACTTCACTGCTACTAGCTTTGGCTTCTTGTACTATCCCTCATTTTTCTGCTTCTCCTCATCCATACCTATGTAATTCATTCCTCTGAAAAGGAAACTCTTCTCAAATTTTCCTATTTTGAGCTGCCGTTGTTTTTGTTACCAAGCAATCAATGGGCTTGCTGCCTAATACACATAGAAGCCAATACCATGACATCAGCCTTTGAGAAAATAAAAGCTTTATTGCAAGTCAACTGGCAAGGCAACAGGAAAAAAATGCTCAAATATGTCTCCCTGAGCTAGAGGCTGGGTTGAGTTTTATAAGCATAATGTAGCGAGGTGTGATATGATTGTATTTTGCAATCAGGTGATGCCAGAAGGCATGATATCACTGGATCCTGCCATGAGGTTACACCAAGGGTCAATCTGATTGATTCTGGATTCTATCATACAATGTCCACTTCTTCCTTTAGTCCCGGCTCCTGGGTCAAAGCACTTAGGTTCTGCCTGTGGTTGCATGCTTGGTTTATTTGGGTATGCTCAGGTTACGTAACGCTCAACCTGGGAGCCCATGGCAACTGAAAAACGCTCACAACTTTGCTACATAAAAGGGGCTAGATTTGTCTGGTACCGTTGCATTTCCTATTGGGATTTCAGCCAATATCATTATTTAACTGGTATCAAATCATTTTTAGTGATTTGATGACCTATCCCATCTAATCAGGAAGTGTTATCTCTTAGAATGTATTATTCAGACTTAAAGCATGCATCTTATTACAAAACGTAGAAAGAATGCCTCACACAGACCTTTAGCTTGTGTCTTTTATAAGCTGAAATCTTTATGTTCATGTATTTTTTAATAGTGCAACAAAAATTGACTTGTTAGAGACATTGAGTGGCACTATCGCTTTAGAAAGGCACTAGGTCTGAGCAGAAACAGAACTGATCTCCAAATAGCCACCGTGCATGATTGAATGGCTGCAGTTTAAGGAAACACAGTTATTTTTATTTAAAAATAACAAATGGAATTAACTTTATAGATGTTAATGCTCCAGTTGCATATTTAAAATATCTTTTAAATAACACCTCTAGTTTGATTAAAGAAAATGATGAATCAGTTCACAAATTTTTGAGTATTTTATTCCATTTTCTATGGAGAAAAATTTTCATATATCTTTCCTTTATTCCATTCTTTGTAGGAGTGCTTTATTATGAACACTAGGGTCCTTATTAAAACACTGGGGGCAGGAGGGAGCTGCTAGTTATTGGCGAACAAACTGCACAGCCAAGATTTTCCATTACCTGGTAACTTTCCCTTAGCTATTACCTAGATAATAATGAGAAACTAACAAGTTACAAAACGACTGTTTGAATTTTATCTCTTTTCATTTCCCAGACCCATGGTTTAATAGGTGTTAATGAACAGTAAATGGCTAAACACCAGACAGCAGAACAGGAGAAAGAGTAGGAAAAGTTCTAAAACACATGACTAGCATTATAAGATCTTTGATTCCTTCATTTATCCAACATCGTTGAGCATCTCAGTACAAGACACTGAGGTAGAATTAGAGAAGAACATAGAGGTAACTTAGAAGTACTCTGCATTTTCAAAGAGCTTTAAACTACAAATGAAGTTTTAATATATGTGCATAAACGATATAATAACAAGGCTGTATATATACGTTCAACGAAGGATGGACAAGATACAGAGTAGGGTAGAAAAAGAGATGACATTGCTCAAAATGGTGATTTGAGAGAGAAGGGAAAGAAGAAATGAAAGGGAAAAGTAGTAAGCCATGCTTTCTGCTCTGAAAGTAGAAAAGGTATAAACAAAAGAAGCAGGCGTGTTCAAAAATAAATCTTTGTGACTGATAGAAAAATGTGACCTTATGCCTGGGTGGACTGGGAATGGAAATATCATGCTGCAAGGACAGAGACGGTAAGTTTCCTCTCAAGGTTTGTATTTTATTTCCAGCTTCAAGGTCACCTCTTTCCCAAAATAGTGGAAGAATAGTGAATTCAGCATGGAGAGAATCATGATTAAGCAAGTAAAATTAAACACTAATAAAGGCATTAATAAAGAGATCAACCTTCATATAGCAAGGCATTATTTCTTTTAAAATGCAGAAAAAGTAATGAAAATGATTTGAGTTCAAAGATGCTGCTTCAAAGGTACAATGCTTCCGCTGTTTTAAGAGCAAGTGATATTTTAAAAATATTCTACATCTTCGGCAGAGCAATTGCTTTTCACATTAAAGAAATAGATAAGCGCCCAAGTTTTATAATATAAAAAGTACTATGCATATGCATTAACTAATTCTCTCAAAGTATTTTTACTACACATTTCACATTGTATGCTATAGCTCAGTGTGTCATGGTGCTGTGCTCATACATAAAAACATGGATTGTTTGCTAACTGACTTGAACAGAAGTAGGTAAAGAATACTGATATCATGTATTATAGCTCCTTTATGTGCACAGACTAGGATTACTATCTTTTCTTTTTCATTAAGTGAGATAGTTAATGTTTTAACATAAAAGTATATTTATTGGTCTGATTATCACAAGTGGCCACTGAGGCTTGTTTACTCTGAATAAAAAGTGCTCTGCAATCTGTGAAAATCAGCCACTGTTTCTTAATCATTGTTTGTTTTATTCTTTCATCCAAATAGATATCGTTGAGAGCTTATAATTTGCAAAATACTATAAGTGCTAAAAGATATCAAGGTGCATCAATGTGGTTTCTAGCTTCAAGAATCTTATGTTTAGCAAGCAATAGACAAAAATAACATTAACAAATAGTCATGAAACAAAGGACAATAAATTATAATGTCTTCAAAAGCAGTCATTATAAAATGTTATAGGATTTTGAAAAGTACTGATACTGGTTCTCTAATCCTACATTCCCTCTTTGCCACGCAGCTTAAAATACTTTTTCTTACCTGCACACTCAGTGTATCCCCAATATTTGGTAGAAAATGTAACAGTGTACTTGAGATCATTTCACATTATCTCAGCCTTGTTGACAATCTTGCTATGTCACTAATCTTTCTATGTTCATCCATTCAATTAATTCAACAAATATTTATTGAGTGTCCATATGCCACAAATTATTCTAGGAACTCATTGGATAGCAGTGAAAAATATAATCTCCTGCTCTCTTGGAATGTATATTCTAGTTGAGGGAACTATAAGTAATACAATTTCAGATCGAAGAGCTGGCATGGGAAAAATTAACCAGCATACTTAATATTGAGGACAGAAAAGATGAAGGTGGGGTGCCAATTAAAATAAAATGGTCAGCAAAAGAGCTTTCTGAGAAGATGACTTTTAGTGTGCAACAAGTTCTGGTAGCAATATCAGCAACTGAAATTTTTGTGTCTTCTCATGATCACATTAATACCTTATTTCCATTTTTATGTAATTATCATATTTGAGAGTACCTTTCTTGATTATCTGACCAATACTTTCAGTCACTTAATATTTTTAGGCCCTGCCTTGTTTTGGCAAATTCATTTTGTAAGTTGACATTCTTTACCTGAACTCCAGCCTTAGGATGGATGCCCAGCCACCCACGTACACACACTGTTGATGCAGCCTATCTGCCTTTCTCATTTTATGTAGAAACTCTGTCATCAATTGCTTGATCTCTTTACTATCAAAAATGTATATGGATTTTCACTATTGCTGTTACCATAATTTTAATAAATTCTTCTTACTGTGTTTAACCATTCAAAATAGATTCTCCCCCTCTTCCATGATAGCAGTTTTAGCTGCATTTATGTCCCCCCAAATAGTACTACATTTTACACTTTTCGTTGCTGTTATATATAAGGTCAGTGGAATGTGAGTGGAAGTGTGGGCAACTTGCAGGTCATTTCCAACTGAAAGACAAGCTCCTTGCCTTGGACTAACATTCACACCCATTCAATGACATGGACTATCCATCTTGCTGTGACCTAACTTCGACCATGTAGATGAGGACAACACACTATGAGGTGGCCAAGCAACAAGACAGGAGGAAAATGATTCTCCTATAGAACAGAGCTACCCTGGTTGGACTTTTGTGTTTGAGAGAAAGCCACCTCCATCTTATTTAAAGCCCATTCTGTTGGGTTGTCATTGTTCCAGTCATTTAATTGTTAGCATTACAATTATACCTGCCTCTGTAAATATCTCACTATATAAAATTGATGTATCCCACTCCTTCTGCTCACCCTAAGTGAAGATATCCACTTTTGAAAACCCAGGCACTCCACTTCTGTTTTTTTCCCCTATATTCTTCCTCTTTGCCTTTGTTTCCTTCTCCTCCTCCTCCTTCTTCACAGATTTAATGAGGTATAACTTACATAACATAAAATTCATCTATTTTAAGTATACTATTCAATTATTAGTAGTAAATTTACAGAGTTATGCAACCATCACCAATATCCGGTTTCAAAACTTTTCAATCACCCAACAAGATCTCTCTAGCCCATGCCACCCCCAGCCAACCACAAATCTGTTTCTATAAATTTGTCTCTTCTGGGCATTTCATATAAATGGAAGTAGACAATAGAAAGTCTTTTATGTCTGGTATCTTTCACTTAGAATGAGTTTTTGATGTTCATCCATGTTGTAGCATGTGTCAAGATTTTTTTCTTTTAATGATGAATAGTGTTCTTGTGTAGGGGTATGCTATCTTTTTTTCCATTCAATAGCTAAGGAACCTTAGACAGTATCCAATTTTTGACTATTAGAAAAATGCTGTTATGGATATTTTTTAAAACATCTTTGTATAAACATATATTTCATTTTGTGTCTTAATCTGATCAAGATGCCATAACAAAATAAATAACACAAATTTGTTTCCTCAAATTTTGGAGTCTGGAAAGTACCAGATCAAGGTGCCAGCAAGATTGGAGTATGATGGGAGCTCTCTAGTTTGGTTGTAGATGGCTGCCTTCTTGATATGTGCTCATATGACCTCCTCTTTTTATGTGCATGAAAAGAGAGTGTGCTCAATCTCTCTGATTTCTCTTTCATTAAGGACAATAATCCTGTGAAATCAGGGTCCTATCCTTATACCCTCATTTAGCCTTAATTACCTCCATAGATGCACAGTCTCCACAAATAGCCACATTGGTTAGTGCTTCAATATATGAATTTTTTTTTTTTTGTGGAGGGGAACACAAACATCAAACATTCAGTCATAATATTATGCTAGGGTAGATATGGAGGGAGTTGCTCAGTTTTATGGCAAATTAATATTTACCTTCTTAAGTAACTGCCTGTTTTCCAAAGTAGATGTACTATTTTACATTCCTACCACCAGTCTATATGATTTCCAGTTTATTTACATCCTTGCCAATTTTGTGAAATATGTGAAGTGATATCTGATTATGATTTTAATTTCTGTTTCCCTAATGATTAATGATGCTAAGTATCTTTTCATCAACATCTGTATACTTTCTTTGGTGAAACGTTTGTCCAAATCATATGCACACTTTTATTTAGTTTTTTGACAATATTATTTAACTTTAAATGTTTCTTATATAATCTTGATAAAAGTTGTTTATCAGATATATGATCTGCAAATATTCTGTCCCAGGCTGTGGCCTTTCCTTTCATTTTCGTGATGATGTCTTTTAACATGCAAATTTTAAAATATTTGTTGCAGTCCAATTTATTATTTTTTTCTTTAAAGGGTCTAGCTTTGACATTACATCTAAGAATTATTTAAATAGTCCAAGGTTATTAAGATTTTTTGTTTACTTCTAAAATATTTATATATTTAACTCATATTTGGGTCTATGAACTATTTTGTATTAGTGTTTGAGTGTGGTATGAGGCACTGTTTTGGCATGTGGATATCCAATTTAGCCCTTTCTTAGAAAGATTATACTTTCCCTCATTGAATTATCTTGGCAACTCTGTTGACAGTCATTCCACTTAAATATAAGAGTTTATTTCTAAATGTTTGATCATCTTCCATTGACCTATATTCCTGTCCTGTTGCCAGTCCTACACTGTAGCATTATGGTAAGTTTTGAATTCTGAAAGTATAAACTATTTTCTTCTTTTTACATACTTATTTTTTACATACTTATTACATACTTATTTTTGACTACTGAATCCTTTGCATTTTCATAAAAACATTAGGATCGGTTTGCCAATTGCTGCTAACAATTGGTGGAAAGTTGATAAAGACTGTGTTGAATCTATAAATCAATTTGGTAAGGATTGCCATCTTAACAATTTTCAATTTTCCAGTTCATAAACTTAGAATGTATCTCCATTTATTTAGTATGCTTTAATTTCTGTGAGCAACTATATTTCTTTTTTCATTATACAAGTCTAGTACTTCTTTTAAGTTTCTTGTTTAGGATTTTATTGATTTTGATGGTATTTTGAATGGAATCATTTCCTGTATTTTATTTTCAGATTGTTCCTGCTTAAGTATAAAAATAAAGCATAGTTTTGTATTTTGATCTGGTAACTTATGACCTTGATTAACTCAATTGTTTGTTCTTGGAGTGTTTTGTGAATCTCAGGATTTTCTACACGTGGGATCATGGTATGCAGATAAAGATGTTTATTATTCTTTCTTTTAAATCTATATTCATTTTATTTATTTTTTCTTTTCTGATTACACTGGCTAGAACCTTCAGTACAACACTGAATAGAATTTAAGAATAGGAAACATTTTCTGTTCCTAATATTAGATGGAAAGCATTTTGCCTTTCAAATTTAGGTACAATGTTAGCTGTATATTTTTCATAGATGTTCTTTATCATGCTGAGGAAATTCCCTAATATTCTTAGTGTACTGAGAGTTTTTATCTTAACTGATACTGAATTTTGTGAAATGCATTTTCTTGCTCATTGAGAAAAATCATGTGGTTTTTATCTTCTATTCTGTTGAAATGGTATATTTTATTAATTGATTTTCAGATGTTCAAGCAACCTTACATTCCTGGGGTAAGCCCTGTATGTCTATGGTGTAAATTTTTTTTTAATAAATATATCTGGATTTAGTTTTCCAATATATTGTTGAGGATTTCTGCATCTATATTCAGGAGGTGTATTATCTGTAATATTCCATTCTTGTGTTTCTTTGTCTATCTTTAGTATTTTAATAGTAAACTTAAAATGATTTGGGAAGTCTGCCCTTCTTTTATATTATTTGGAACACTTTGTGAAGGATTGGTATTATGTCTTCTTTAAACATTTGTTGTAATTTGACTCATATGTCCCAGAGATCTTTTTGCAATAAGATTTTAATTTGCTAAGTCCATTTGTTTACTTGTTTTAGATCTATTCAGATTTTCTCCATCTTGAGAGAGTTTTACATTTCTTGTCTTTCTGGAAATTTATCTGTTTCATCTAGTCTGCTGGCATAAAGTTGTTGATAGTATGTCCTTATAATCACTTTAATTTGCTTAGTTGGTAGAGATCTTCCCTTTTCCTGATTTTGTAACCTGTGCCTTACCTCAATTTTCCTTTGTCAGTCAAGTAAATACTTACCAAGTTTTTGACCTTTCAAAGAATCAACTTTTTAGACAGAGAAAATATTGCATGTGATTTCAATCATTCTTGATTTATTTGAGACTTATTTTTAGTGTAGTGTATGATCTGTTCTGGAATATATTTTATGTGTTCTTAACAGAATGTCTGTCTGCTGCTGTTGAGTATTCTATAGATGTCAGTTAGGTCAAATTTGTTTATAGAGTTGTTCTGGTCTTTCTCCTTGCTGATGTACTGACTATTTGTTATATTAATAAATGAGAGTGATATGCAAATCAATAATATTTATTATTGAATTGCCTATTTGCTCTTCAATTATATTGTCATATCATCTAGATTTGTTTCATATATATTAGGTCTCAGTTTTAGATATTTATGTGTTTAGAATTATTATATTTTCCTGATAAATTGACTCTTTTATCATTATACTGTATCTTTTTTTGCTTTTGCCTTAAAGTTTGTTTTGTCTAATATTAATTGTCTTAGGCTGCTTAGGCTGACTTAACAAAATACCATAGATTAGCTGGCTTTAATAACAGAAATTTATCTGTCATGGTTCTGGAAACTAGAAAGCCAAGATCAAGGTGTTAGCCAGGTTGGTGTCTGGTGAGGACACTCTCTCAGAGTAACAAATACCTGCCTTCTCATTGTATCCTTACATAGTCTTTCCTTGGTACCTACAGGTAGAGAGAGTGAAGAAGCAAAATCTCTGATATCTCTTCTTGTAAGGGCACTAATTCTATTATGAGGGCTTGCCTCATGACCTCAACTAAACTCAATCACGTCCAAAAGGTCCAGTCTTCAAATACCATTACACTGGGGATTAGGGCTTCAACATATGAATTTGGAAGGGGACACAATTCAGTCCAAGACATTGGTATAGCCCCCTAGTTCATTTTTTTTTTTTTTTTTTATTTAGACATGAGGTCTTGCTCTGTTGCCCAGGCTGACCCTCCCACATTAGCCTCCTAAAATGCCGGAATTACAGATGTGAGCCACCATGCCTGGCCTCACCTAGTTTTTTTAACATTACTGTTAACATGCATTTCATCCTCATACTGTCATCCTATTTGTGTATTTCGATTTAAAGTGCATCTCTTAAAGATGGCATATAATTTGTTCTTTTTCTTAATCCAGCCTCACAGTCTCTGCCTTTTAATATAGATGGTTAGACCATTTATATATAATACAACATTTCATGTGATTGGATTTTTGCCTGAGCTGTGCTATTTACTTCCATGTCTTATCTTCTTTTTCGCCTCTATCCCTCCATTACTGCTGCTATCTTTGATTTTGTTAAATACCTTATTTCTAATATACCATTTTATTTCGTTTGTTGGATTTCTTACAATATATTTACACATTGTTTTCTTACTGGTTAAGCTAGGAATTATACAGTGCACCTTAATTAATTCCAATTACTTCAGATTAATACTAACATAATTCCAGTAAAATACAGAACATGGATCCAATAACTCCATTTCCCCTACACTTCTTGTGCCATTATTATCTTTGTATATTGTTAGTTCAACAACAGAATTTTCAAATCAGTTAAGCAAAGAAAGATAAGAGAAAATAAAATATGTATGCTGCTTTCATATTTAGTCACATAATTATCTTTTCCAGTACTTTTATTTGTTTTAGTGGATTCAAGTTACTGTCAAGTTTTACTTCATTTTAGACTAAATAAGCTAGTAACAGATTCTCTTAGTCTTTTTAGACCTGGCAATTTTGTGATTTTACCTTCAATTTTGAAGGGTGTAGAATTCAGAATTCTTGGTTGACAAATGGTTTCATTTGTTTGTTTGTTTCAGCAGCATAATCCCAGTGCCTTCTGGCTTCCTTTGTTTTTGATGAAACATCTAAAGATAAATCAGCTGTTAATTTATTATGCTTTGATGACTTGTATTTCTCATATGCCTTTAAAGTTTTTTCTTTGTCTTTGTCAACAGTTTGACTATGGTGTGCCTAGGCATGAATCTCTCTGGGTTTATTCTAAATAGAGTCATTGAGCTTCTTAGGTTTTAGGGATTTAATGTTTTCCCACCAAATTTGGGAAGTTTCCAACTATAATTTCTTCAGATTCTTTTTGTTCTATTTTTCTACTTCCTCTCCTTCTTAGACTGTCATTACACATAATGTTAGTATGCTTGATGCCTTTTTACTTTTCATCAAATTGGACAAATTGCATTGATTTATCTCAAAGATATTCAAGTTTACTCATTTTTTACCTGCCAGTTTTAATCTGCTATTGAGTCCCTCTAACAAATTTTTATTTAAGCTAGTATAAATTTGAACTCCAGCATTTCTAATTGGTTCTGTTTTTTTTTTAAATAAAATATATATCTTTATATACAGCCTTTATTTGTGAGTCATTGTAGTTATATTTTCCTTTAATTCCTTAAATGAAGGTAAGATTAGTTATTTGAATATCTTTGTAAGAGCTGTTTTGAAGAATTAGTGTGCCACGTCTAACATCTGGTTTTTCTCAAAGACAGTTTCTATTAATTGTTTTCTTTCCTGCTTGTATTTATTGAAACCTGGAAATATTTAGATAATATTTTTAGCATATCTGGATAAAAATCTCTTGGTATTTGTTACCATTTTTGTGTTTGTTTGTTTGCTGATTTTTCTGGAGAATCTTTCTCCAATATATTTTTTGGCCACTAGATTTCTAGGAGTTGCCCCTGAATCATCATAGTTTTGTGGTCAGCCAATTATCGTTCAGAGATTGTGTTTAAATATTTTGAGCTAGTAAGTTTCCCACTTTTTGCTGATGGATCTGTAACTTTGTAGAGATATGTGTTTAAAGTGCAGGCACTTTATTAGTATGCCTTGACTTTTGCATTCTGATGATCCTGTTCATGACTTCTCTGAGGAGTTTGTGTAAGGACTCATACTGAACCAGTGGTATGTATCCTGAGCATATGTAGAGCTTTGCTCATATATGCAGCCTCTTAGACCATAAGGGACTTATGGGAGTTTATAAGAAACCACTATGGCTATCTCTTTCCTCAGATCACTTTATTAAATTTCCAGCAAGTCTTTTGGTCTGTTGGTTGACCAGACTTGTATTGAAACCTCATATTTGTTGAGTTGTTGGTTGTCTCTGATATTTTTTTAATACCAAGATTGTTATTATTCTCGACAATGCTCCTGAGCATATTTTTTCCCTACATACTGCTCTGAATCAAATCAGCTCCCTCTAGCATGGAAGCTGTTGGTTTTCATGGCTTCAGCACCATGCTAAAGTTAGTTCTCTAGTAGAATTGGAGTATGGTGTTGGGAGACAAGGGAAGTCCTAGCCCAAAATGCCACAGACACTCTCATCTTAGTTTTTCTTGAATAGTGATATTCAATAGGTTGTATGCTTTTGGCCATTTTTCAGAATCCTGAAATCATTGTTTTCATCAGTTTTATCCAGTTTTTTTCATTATTTTTTTTAATTTCAGAATATTACTGGGGTAAAAATACTTTGGTTACATAAATTGACTTTGCATTGCCTAATCAAAGCTACAAATGTGCCCATTCCCCAGAGAGCACCTGTTTTGTGTGAATTTAGCTATCTCCTCATCCCTCTGCCCAACACTTGATAAATGTTACTTCCATGTGTGCCCATAAGTGTTGATCTATTAGTACTAACTTAATGGTAAGTACATGTGGTGTTTGTTTTTCCATTCTTGTGATGAGTTTCATATTTTGTCATTGGTGAAGTTCCATATCGTTTCTTTTATTTTTCACAGGAGGGATAAAGAACTTAAGATGATGAGATTAAGTTTTTATCAAGCAAGTATCATTTTGGCTACATTGTGAATTACAGGTACTATCTGAATTTCACTTATCAGGGTATTTCATATGGAGAGAAGAGTATCAGAAATGAAGACCATGGGTAAGGAACAGCCAATAGTTTAGTTTGTCTGGAAAATTTTCTGTTTAAGTCATGGCAGATTGAAATGAGCTAGTAATAGGTTTTGAATATTAAACTAAGGTTTCTGAATTTAATGTCTCAGGTAATAGTAAAGAGCAGAAGGGCTTGAATAGTGGAATGGCACAATTTATATATGTACTTCAGGAAAAAGAATACAGTTTCCCACAATAAAAGTGATGGGTTAAAGGTCAAAAAACTAAAGTCAGGGAAGCCAGTCAGAAGTCTTTTGAAATAGTTCAGAGAGAAGATAATAAGCTCTCAGACTAGGATAGTAATAGAAGGAAGGGGAAAGTGAGTTACTATGAAGCTATGCGGCAGGAAGACGTTATAGGACTTGTTAACATAGTATATTTCTTTGGCCAATAAAAGAGAGGTTTGACAAAGACCCCTAGCATTTGGCTTTTAGTCATTGAACAAATATACAATTTGCACAAATATGGAAAATACGAATATAGGGGAAATAAGTACAAATGGTATCTCACATTTATTGAATTGTTACTCTAATTAGGCATAGTGATATAAGTTTTACACAAATTATTTAGTTACTCCTTATAAAATCCTTTCTATATATTAGGAAACTAAGGAAGTTCAGTTAGTCAACTGAACCAAAATTAAATAGCAAGTAAGTGGCAGTGTTGAAATTTTAACCCAGGCAGTTTGAGATCAGAGCTTAGATTTTGAACACTATCTGACTATAGGTATCAGGATATATTTGAAAATGCAAAGGAGGAATGTTGGTTTAATATCAGATTTTTAGGGGATAAAAAATAAAGCTATGATATCAAATGAAATGGCCAAACATGAATTAGTGGGAGGAGAAAAATCCATAGATATATCATTGGCAAATATTTTATATTTGGTGGCAAAAGAAAACAAAGGAAGAGCAAGTTCAAAATTGAAAGGTGAACCCATACAGAACATTCTCTCTGAGGAGAAAAATCTTTCTTTAGAATTGGTTACTTTAACCGTCCTTGAATGTTGTTTACATGTGGTATATAAAAAGTCTATGGATTCTTGCGATAAGGAACCCACTGATTAAATCACAGAGAGAAGCTTCATTGTAGTGATAGTGGTGTTAATAGAAGACCAGTACAAATAGTAAGGAGCGTGTGTATGAGAAAAATTGAATACCATAAGTAGAGTCTTTCTTCAAAATTTGATGATGAAAAAGTTATATGTACAAAAGTAACAAGAATCTTGTGAAACATGGACACATGGGGATATTTTTGACCTCTGTAGAAAAAAATCCAGAGGTGGGAACGAGAGATTATGATGGCACTTTGGTTTAGAAAAGAGTTATAGAGGAAAAATTTGGCAAACATTCAACTGTTGAGCTAATAGAGCAATCATGTTTGTTGATATAGAACAGGAAAATTGAGGAAATTTAGATAGAGTAGTTATAATCATCTCAGTAATAATTGAGGCAATGGGGAATTGAGGAAGACAGGGGAGAGTGAAAAAGGTTTGGAAATGCTCCTGGAGAGAGTCAATTAGAGATGATTAAAAATATCTCTAGGTCATAGTAAGAATCAATCTAAGATTTCATAATAAGAATTTGTAAGAGATTTTGTAAGACCACTTTCATGATACTTTCTAGGAATATTAGGAATCTGTCGACATAACAAAGGCCACACAATTTCAGTTATGAATATTGTTTTATCTGTTTTCATGTTAGGCATTATTTTCTAAACTTGCTTATAATTTTAAGAAATCTTTTGAGTGAATGAGACTTTAGAAAGAGAAAATAATTTCTTTTGGAGTGGATGCTATTTCTACACTCTCCTTATATCTGTTAAATACCTATGTGTGTATTCTAGGAAATGTAGTAATGTTTATGTAAAAGAGAGTGCTAATAATGGGGAACAAAAGTAATGCTTTAAAATTTTTGCTGTAATGCTATTTTTCCTTCTGGACTTTTCCAGAGTGTATTTGTTCAGAATAAACACCAGAACCACCAATCTCTTTTAAAAAAAATTCCTAAGGAGGTTTAAGAGATTTCATTTATCCTATGGTAGTTGTAGAGTATATTATTTACCTCTTGGTTCTGGAGCAAATCTTCTCCATGATCTAAAGTGGTAAGCACTTCGCATTTGGAGTCTAAAGCATTAACTTTGTTCATGCTTCTGACTCTTAAGCAATTTTTCTGAGTAAATATTTTTGAGCTGTAAAATGAGGTTAAAACGTATCTAAATGACCTCAGAGGTTTATTGTAAGATCCAGTTATCGCAGCGGTCCCCAGCCTTTTGCAGAGCATAGGTGGTGATGGGGAGCAGCTGTAAGTACTGTCATCTGCTACTCACTTCCTGCTGTTCCCCATTCCCCACCACTCCCCTCCTCCCCATTTCCTAAGTTTCATGGAAGACAGCTTTTCCATGGGACTAGGGGCTGGGGAGATGGTGGAGCTCTGTGGCCCAGTCCTTAACAGGCTGCTGACCAGTACAGGTCTGCAGCCCAGGGATTGGGGACCGCAGCATAGGTGATGCATTGGTCAGTCTATGTGAACTGTTAAGAGATGGTATTTGTTTTTGAATCTCATGTTCATCAGCATGCAAGCCCATGCTAGTCTACATCTGAAGCCTCTCTGTCTTCCAAAAAGATTTTGTTAGTTAAAAAAAAAAATAAGATTCAGCATTATTGGGAAGCTTTTAAAGATGAAAATTTTTATATATTTGTATATATGTATATATACACACATATGTGTATATATGATCTGCTTATTCTCAATCTGAACCATGAAACAAGGATAAATAGATACACAAAAATAGATTTTTTACCTTCCAAAATTACTCTCTGTCCTGTGTTATAAAAGCGATTCTTCCAGCTTACACAAAACATAGCCATATTATTTACTTAATTATTAACTTAGGAAAACTGTATGTAAACATGGAGCTAAGTCCTGGAAATAGGAACATCTCCATCTGCTTTCATCCCTACTCTGAGGAAATTTTATTTGAGTGGAATACAATGTGTACATTTTGGTAGTCAGAGACAGCAGTGGCATGTGTTTGTACCAAAATAGCTTGAAGAAGAACTTGATTCTGCTCATGTAAGCAAGATTTTTTTCACTTATGCTATGATTATCCTGGAGAAATTACCATAGTAAAAGCTGTGGCACCTCTAACACCCACATAGTCATTTTCCTTCTGTTTGTGTGAAAAGCAGCACCGTAGAGTTGGAACTCAAGTTTTTCCATGAATGTATTATTCAAAAATATTTAATCTATGAACATAACTGAAATTGTATGCCAAATTCTTAAAGATTATAATTTTTGTCAATTGTTTCAAAACTGGCAATGTAAAAGAATTGTCAGTCACAATCTGCACACCTAACATTCACATACACACATAATGAAGATAAACATATCTAATAAATCTACTTCCTAGAATTTACTCTGTTAAATGTCATTGATTATGTTATTATGAACTGCAGAACATATTTTAGATAATTTTTCTTTTCTACCTCCAATTCAATATGGTAGCAGCAATAGCAACAGCAACATCACAATATTCAGCATTAATTAAATAAAGGTTTATTATGTTCCAGGTTTTATTATACATTCTTCATATGTGTAATTTATTTAATCTTGACAGTTCTATGAAGTAGTAGTATAATTATTCCAGCTGTACAGAGGAAACTTAAAGCACACAGAAGTGGAGCAAAGTGGCAAAACAATATGTTATTTTTAAATTTTAAAAAATTGTATAAATTTATGCAGTTCAAGTGTAATTTTGTTACATGAATATATTGCATGTTGAAGTCAGAACTTTTAGTGTATCCATGACTAGAGTAACCTACTTTGTATCCATTAAGTAATTTCTCATCCATTCCTCTTTCACATCCCCACCCTCTGAGTCTTCATTGTCTGTCATTTCGTGCTCTATGTCCATGTGTACACATTATTTAGCTTCCACTTATAAGTGAGAAGAGGTAGAATTTCTTTTTCTGTGTCTGAGTTGTTTTACTTAAGATAATTTTCTCCAGTTTTATTCATTTTCTTAAAGAAGATGATTTCATTTTTTATGGCAGAATAGTATTCCATTGTGTGTGTGTATGTGTATGTGTGTGTGATAACCACATTTTTGTTATACTGTCCTCCACTGATGGACACTTAGGTTGATTCCATATCTTTGCTGTTGTTAATAGTGCTGCAGTAAACATGTTAGCGCAGGCATCCTTTTGATTAATTATTTCTTTTCCTTTGGGTAGATACCCAGTAGTGGGATTGCTGGATCAAATAGTAGTTCTATTTTTTAGTTCTTTGATAAATTTCCATCCTGTTTTTCATAGGGCTGTGCTAATTTACATTCCCACCAACAATGTATAAATGTTCCCTTTCTTCACTTCCTTGCCAATGCATCATTTATTTATTTATTTTTTTGGTCTCTTTGTGATTGGTGTAAGATGATATTTCATGCAGGCTTTAATTTGCATTTCTCTGATGATTAGTGATGTTGAGCATTTTTATATGGTCACAAAAACTATATATTATTCAGTGTAAGAGAGATTTGAACTTGGATAGTCTGACTACAGAGCCCCAGTCATAGCAATGTACTATAATTGACTTCCCATAGCTTTCTGATCTATTTTTAGTTCATAGCATTTACAGTTATTGTAAATGTTGATGTTGTTGATTTTGTCAAATGAAAAAGTACCATAAGATTTGTTTATGATCACTGGCTGTGATTGGTTAGCATACTGTTTCTTTGGATTGGACAAACTTTGACAATTAAATATCTTTAGATAGAACTCTCATATTGAATTTCTCACCAAAATATTTTTAAGGATTGTTTTTGAAGTATAGATTAGCTATCAGAAAGTCATATGAGATAACATTTCATTTAAGCTTTTCCTTTCAATTTATTTTGATAAATTTGAGTGTTTGGAAACAAGGCCGTTGCGACCTATTTTTGAATCTTCAACATAGACCAAAAAAATTAAATCTCCCAATACTCTTTTTAAAAAAATATTGGTTTACACATACAGAAACCTACCTTGAATCTCATTCTTTAAAAAAATGGAATAAATTAGGACAGAATGAATATGAGTCAAAAGCTTAAAAGAAAGAGGTGATACTAAAAAAAATTCAGTTTGATAAAGGCAAATTGTGATTTCCTCTGCTTGCTTTGTGGCTTTAGTAATAGACTATCAAAATCATTAATATTTTCAAGTTAAGTCAGAATTTTGTTAGTATGCCTTTGTAGACTAATTCATTTTCTCACTGTGATAATTTCTTTATATATCAAATAGTGTGAAAGTATATTTTGGGTTTTTTTTGTTGCTGCTAAAATTTAGGTGAGAAGCTAAAAAGTCATCTTGATTCTTGAGATGTGGCATTATTAAATCTTAGAATGGAAAGCGATTTTTTGCTTAATTTATCGGTTTTTTCCTATTACTCTTTCAGTTAAATGGTTAATTTCTAATTTCATGATACCCAATAATTGTCTAACGGGATTGTGCTATCACAAAACCTTAGAGCTAAAAGATCCTCAGAGATTAATCTAGCTTAAATCACTAATTTTACACCTGAGGAAATGAAGTCTGAGAGAATAAATGAGTCATTGAAGATCAAGTAGGTAATTAGAGGCATAACCAGGAACTAAAATGGGAGTCTTCAGACTATTGCCACTAAGTAAGGGATGTTTAAATTGGATCTGAGAAAATAGTGTTTCAATTTACACTGAGAGATTGTAACACATAGTGGTTGAGGCACAGGCTTTATAGCAAGAATGCCTATATTAAAAAACCGAGCTCCATCACTTACTAACTTGATGAATTTGACAAAATTTTTCAGCCCTGACTTTCTCATTTGTGAAATGGAAATGGTATTACTTACCTCAGAGGTCTGTGGTGAGGATTAAGTGGGTTAATAAATGTAAAGCATTTATTATACAACAGTGTCTGGCACAAAATGAATCTTATGCTAGCCTGTATTGTTTGAAAATTGCAACTGTTTTTCTTTTCCAATGTAATTTATATTTATTGAATAAAGTTGTAAGAAATATAAAGTGATTTTATCAATCCATTCAAAGTTTTCTTGTCTTAGATGTGGTAAGAAAAAGATCAGTACTATGTACTCAGATATGCAAAATTTATAGGTGTTAAAGTCTGAAGATCTTGATAAGATCTAATCTCTGCATGTTAATAAATATTACTGTGGTGTCAGGTGCTCCATCTTAGTATATACAGCACATAAAATCACTTCAGCCTTTCTCAGTACATCTGTCATCTTATGTATTGCTGTAAATCATCCCCATGGAGCCACTTCAAAATGTTACACATGCAACACCCCTAGGTACTCAATTAAGCACTGGGATTTGCAGAAACATGTCAAAAGTGAAGGGGAAAGAGGTGAAAAATGGAATTAGCTACAACATGCCTCTTATTGTCAGACACAATTTTTTCTCCTCAAATATCCAGAAAGCCTGTTATGGGTTTGTAACAATAAATAAAAAAAGGTGATGAATAAAAAAGGCATAAGCCTGGTAGTGTGGATTTGGGAAAATGTGTTCTGGACATGTATAAAATTTAGATATTTTTAAATTTTAATAACTGAGTTTTACATCACCGTAACTGTAATATATTTTAAGGAACAAATTTTCTTCTATATTTTTATTCTTCTTTATTTAGAAGAACATAGAGGGTAAATAAAAGTGTAGGTTTTGTTCACAACAGCACAGTGAAGCAATTATACCACTCTTCGCTTCAACATTTTCTAAATATGAATGTAATGCTTGTAGGAATCCATTTGCAAAGTAGTGTTAGATTCATTCCTGAGCTCAGACGATTATAACACTGTGATAAAATGGTGTTTCATTGGTGTTGGAAACATTTCTAAACTTGTAATATTTTCCAAGTTCACACTGAGAAATCTTGGGTCTAGACATCTGTCATTTTACAGAATAGACTATAAGTAAATCACTGTTGAACAGTATTTAGCCATTTTCTACTGCTGTGTTTATGTGTGTTTTGAGTGAACAGAACAGTAAAAAAATGGCAACCTTGATGTTTGCATGGCTCATTTTTTCATCCTTATGCTTCATCACATCTCTGTATGTATTCTGTGTTGCACATATAATGAATTAGATTTCCCAAAATCATCTTATTCCTCAATTTTTTTTTACTTCTAAGTGAATTTGTAGATTTCTCTGTAAGAACAAGTCTCACTTTTTTCAGCCCCACTAAAACTTTCTCACCCTTTAATAATCACTCAAGTGCCATTTTCCTGAGGAAGCCTTTTCTATCTATGAATGCTTTCCTTAACCCGGTATGTTTTCCTATGGATTCCCGTTTGATTCTTCCATTGTATGCTGTGCCTAATGCTGGAACTATTTATCTGTATTGTAATCAGTACTTTCCTTCATTTTAACCCACTAAATCTTAAATTTCTTTAGACTACGGATTGTGTTTTGTTTTTACTCTTAACCAAAAGTAGGTATTTGTAACATTAATAGTTAGGAAGTTTCCTCCAATGAGGTATTTTATTCTGATAAAATTAGACATTGAAAAGAGTGAGGTGGGAAGAAAACACATTACAGAGGATGAAAAAATTAATAAGTTATACCATATAAATTTACTAAATTAGATTATTTTTAACTATAATCCAATAGGAGAAAATAACCATCTAGGAAATTAATATACTGTGTGCATTCAAATTGTGAACTAAAATAAATAGCAATGCCCATGTCTGAAGGACTTACCCGTATTCTAGGAAGGAAATATTTCCCTTTTTATATAGTTAGTAATAATGAGGAAGAAAACAAGAAGAGATCTTTACCTATTTCTCTCTTTTTTCTATTTCTCTGTCTTTCTGAAGTAATGATTTTTATAATGTTCACTAAAGCCCCCAAGATTTAAAGTATCTGGTAAAGGCTCTAGAGATCAATGTAATAAAAACCATGCTTTAGTTTACAAAGCAATTTTCCAAACAAATATGGAATTCAGATCACTATCAACTCATTCTCCTAAGGAAGAGAAGAAAATAAACTCAGGGTTGAGATGATGGGTGATTAAACCCTAATTTAGAAGGTGATACAATGCTAAGGTTCAGGGTTGAGTATTGGTTTACTGAGCTCTAGAAATGTCATTAGGACTTAGATCAAACACTTCAGTTATATCACCTGTAAATAAGGGGCTGGGTTCTACTATATAATTTTTAAATTATTTTTCTGATTAGAAATTCTGTTACTGTGACACAGAAATATCATTTGTATTTAAGTGTTTTAAATTTTCATTTCAAGCCAACTTTTTATTTAAACTATAGCTGAAAAAAAAATTAACATTAAGCAGCTTTACATTAATATCTGTTTACCCATCTTCAACTCTGCATGAAAAGGTAAATAGCAAATAGGTATTTAGAATATTGTCAAATCTGATATCAAATCCAAAAGTCTGCTATCTAAATTGATGCATGTGGATTTATCGAGAGTGAGAATGTTAATAAAAGAACATTTTCTAAATGAATGTTTTAATAGCTTTTCAAGGGTATTAGACGTGCTTGATTTTGAGTTGAATTTTTTTTTTGCCAAAGAAAACACTTTGTGTTTCTCTTCTCATCCAAAAATGATACGTATTTACATTTAAAAGGAGAAAAAGTACCCAGTTTTTAATAATTATTAGAAATGATGAATGCCTTGATCTATCTAAAATGTATTTTCTTGATGTTCAGAATTTCCATGTGTTAACTATTGGACTGGTCATGTAAGTTTGAAAAGTTTGCACTTTAAAAATCTAAATATAGCCTTAAATTTCCATATTTTCACATCCTTGCTAGGTCATTAGGTGTTATTGGAATTAGACTAATAATACATGTAACTAGAGAATACTTTCTTCAGCTTTAATCTTTTAAAGAAATAATTCTTAAAGAGAGAACCAGTTTACCTATTTATTTTTCTATTGAAAAAGTTTCTAAATTTGTGTATTGGTTTCTTTCTTGACCTTTTCTTCCCTTGGGAATTCAAAGACTAGGACTTCAAATTATACGTTGAAAATAATTGATACATCTCCTAAATAGATTTGGTTAATTAACAGTTTTCACAATTTATCTCCTTTATGGCATGGTAAAATGAGTTCAGAATTCAGCTTAATTCATCCCTATTATCTACAGAAAAGTAAAATTATGAACTGTAGAGATACAACAGGAAGGATGAATAATAACTGAGAAGGGCACCTGAATTGGTGAGAAAGGGAAACCACCAAATCTCCTACGTGAACTAAGACACTTAAAATTTTGATTTTCAGTAGCTTTATGAAAACACAACGAAAATTTGAAAAATTAGACTACCTTTAAAAGAGAAAGTGATACATGTGAGAATTCCCAGAAGCTACAACAAAAGATGCAAGGGGCGGGAGGGAGGGGCTGGAAGCAAGACAGACAGTTTGAGAGAGGAGACAATTTTTCATTTTATGTTTGATATCAGCAAATTTTATGTGATCCTACATATAATGAATTTGTAAATTCTAACTGTCAGTTTACATATTTGTACTTTCCGCCTTCCTTCTGTTTTTTTACTATTCTTGAGTTAACTGTTATTTATCATATGATAGAGAATAAATAAGAGAGACAGCATAAATAAGAGAGAGAATAAGTAAGAAGGATTCAATTATCAGTGGTAAATCTGTAGTGTCTTCAAGTTTGATATTTTGGAGATACTAAATAATGATCTTTGGGTGCAGCATGTGTCTGAATGTATTTACAAAAGATCAGAATATCCATAGGTTAAATTTTAGGACATAATGATCCCATTTATTAAAAAGCTAAAACAAACCTACCAGTTATCCAAACCTTGTTAAATCTAAATACACAGAGATCCTCCAAACATTTTGTCAAGTCAAATGCATTCTACTAATTTCTTTCCTGATGCTGGAAAATTTGGCATTGTCATTACATGAATATACCATAATGATGATTACTTTCACAAAAGAAGAAATTTTGGTGAACTGAATAAGTACAAGTTTACCTCTGGCGTCTCTGCTTTTTACCACAATCTACAGTATGATAAAAAGACAGAGGATCCTTATGTTTTATTTATTCACTACAAATTTTTGATATGCACTTCTAAGGTTTTCCAGGGCGAGGTATAACAGAATCATGGCAGAGCTGAATATTGCAGTGGTTCCTAGGGCACTATTAAAATTCCAAAAAACATATCTGCCACAAAGTACTGCATTTTCTTAACACTCCAGGTTATTGGCACATGTGTCCTTTTGCACTTGAAAAAATCCATGCTTTATTCAAGTACAACCAAGAAGTCTCTTTATGATGCTGCAAAGATATGGTAGAAGGTATAGAAACACACACTTCAGGAAGAAATACTCAGAGGAAAATTGCTAACACTGATTAACATTCTAAATGATTACTTGGAAAAACACCAATTTGTGAAGATATGGACCCAGAAAATGAAGGTAGTCAAAGCAGTGTTTGGAGTATATGCATTCATGCATTTATAATAAAATGGAAGAACTTAAGTGGCAGGGAAAATATCTTAGAAAAGAGTTAAAACAAACAAACAAAAAAACTAATTAAACATTTCTTTTTATTTTTCCAGATATTCCATATTATACCGAAAAGTCACTGACCTTGTTTTTCAGTATAAGCAATATCTAAAATTGATCTTCAATTCACATGCATTCCTTGCAGAGAGATTGAGAGATTTAAGTTGATTCACTGGGTCAGACAGAGGTGTTGGCAGCTGCAATAAAGATTTCCCCACACTGCATTGCCAGATCTCAGTTCTGACCCACAGTCACTGTGCCAAGAGCTACCAGGAATGCCAAGTGTGTGGTGATTTTGTGATGTAGAGAAGTAGGGATCTGGATGAGAATACTTAATTATTTCAAACTACTATGTTTGTTTGATATCTGAGCCAAAGTTTCCAGACATAAAAAGAAACTGGTAAAAACCTCTCGGGCTCAAACGTACTTTGTATTTGTTGCCTGAGAGTAAGCAGGATATTTGAATAAGCAGCACTTTGAAGTGACTTCAGGCCTTTGTTTTCTAATTATGATGGCTAATGGAAGGTAGCCTGGTTGGATTATGTGAACCCTTGAGACTAAAGATATGCTCTCAACTGCCCTCAGACATCAGATATTTGTAATTTGGATATATTTACTGTATCATCATTGAGGTTTAATTCCTTTATTATTTCTTCATCAAACTTAAGTATAGAAAGATTTTTGCTTATTTGCCATGAGCTTCTTAAAGGGGATTTTAGGTGTTCTTTAGAATTTGTTTGTTTGTTTGTTTTTGCTTAAGAATTTGGGGTTTTATGGGTTTATTTTGTGTTTGTGGTTTTTTTTTTAATTTTCAGTGAGCTATGGGACTCTGAAAAATTTCTTTAATTTTTTGTGTAATTTTACTTTGTACATTTAGGAAAGAAAATGCATTGAAAAAGTTTAAAATAATCTCACTTGTAAAAAGTCCTTACCAAAATTATATAGCATTTTTAATTAGTTGTTACTACAGAGCACTTCAAAACCTTTGACACAACTAATACTTTTGAAATTCATTTTAAATAATTGAAAATGATCTTCAATATCTCCATGATTTCAAGTACATCATGATGGAACCAATTAATCCATACAAAATAATTTTCTTTACTAAACGGCAGTTTATTGCATGTGATTTTCATAGGAATATCAATTTATCAGTATTGCATTTGCTTAACTTTATTAGTACGTCATAGGAGAGCAGTTGATGAGTGCATTCTGTTTTTTGAAAAAATGGGTTGATAAGATTGAATTAGTGACTGGAGGATAAAGTTAAAAATTGGTGCCCGATCAGTGATGAATTGGATGTGTTATGTGTCTTATATGGCTTTCTTATCATTTACTATACAAGTAACTGATTGTAGGAGGATTACATATTTTAATGACTGTTTAAAATTAGTTTTGACCAATTTTGACTGTAAGAACCCTAGAGTTTGTGAGCCTGCCTAATCCTGCTTGAATTACGATTCCGTTGAAGATTATTAATCACCAGCTGCCATCATGCAGTGGCAGGGGTCCAAGGCAGCACTCTGAGGACTCCTCTGTTCATTCCTCTGTCTCAGGGTGACATAGCGTAGAAGCATTTTTGGCTTCTCTGCAAAAGAATGTAACTGCCTGTAAAGTGGTATGTTATCACCAAATTTAAAGCCAGAGGATTGTCAAGAAAAAAAAAATCCTCAGGTATTTTATCAAAACCCACTGGGTAGCTATGCAATTTGTTAAGAGTCACATGGATTTAGGAAAAAAAAAAAAAAAGTTCCAGTTTCTTTGCTCAACCTCCTTTGTTCTCCCTTTACCCATCCATCATTCAATGATATATTTCACATGGTTGTAGGGGACAGTGTGGGAAAGAGAAAGACTTTGGCCTCTGAATCCTGTAAATTATTCAGTTGTCCATTCTAGTGGTTTTCATTTCATTGGACTTTGGCATACTGTGAAATGGTGATATGTCAAAGGTTGCATTATCGGTTGATAATGCAGCTCTGTAAAGTGTGTAAGCTCAGCTTCCAATGTCCCCTGTCAACACTGACAGATCCCAGGACAGGTGCAAATTTGACTTCACACATCACAATTGAACAAGCCAAGCCTGACTATTACCTGACTGTGCTTAAGTTTTCACTTTCTTTCCTGTCTGCCTTCTTATCACTTCTTGGAATTTTTGTTTGTTTTATTTTTTTAGAGTAAGGGAAATGTGGAAGTTTATAAACCTGAGTTCTAAAACTTTTCATAATGTCTCAATTGTCAACTTATTTTCTGAAAAATATCCTCATCATAATGACAACCTAATATTTTTAGTTCTTATAAAAATTAAATCTTATGTATTTGAATTGCAGATATATTTAAATTTAAAAATGGTGTCACTTTCAAATTCATATTCTGTAGTATTACAGAAATTTGAAATTATCACCTTTAGTTTTTTCTCATAAAATGTTTTTGAATTATTAGCTTTTAAAATGTTTGAATTAACAGAGAAGAGGCAAATATAAAATAAAACCTTGCTAAAGAGTTAGTTTTTACTTTATATTTGCTATGTTTTTAGTAGCCTTTTAAATTACATTTTCATCTGAGAATCATGCCATGACTGTGTTAACAGGTTTAATCATAAAAATAATAGTCATGATGGAAAGAAGTTATAAGTAGTATACAGAATTAGTTACAGAAAAGTATGACTTCTTATAGAACAGTCTCTATTTTTGGTTTTAATGAAACACAATACTTGGTCTTTTTCTCACTTAATGCTTTTCATTAAATTGTTGAAGTTGTGTTGTAAATATATTCATGTGATTGCAAAGGACCATGTAACTAGTAGCTGAGAACTTTTTGTCGAAATATATGTTAAGGGAATGTAAATTTCTAATATGAAGACTAATTCAGGTGGATTTCTTAAATCTGTGAATTGGTGTATTTTTGCCATTTCTGTAAATTCCTTCACATCTCACCTGTGTCCCATTCTTTTCCACTTCTAGAGTCTTGATTAGATATATTATTTTGACATACTTGATTATACATCTCTTAACCTTTCTTTCATATTTTCCATGTCTTTGTCTTATATTATACTATCTTAAAATGCATAAATTCCCTAATTATTTATAATCTCCTGTTCAACCTGTCTACCAAGTTTTTGATTTCTAATACTATATTTTCATTGGTAGCAGTTCTGTTTTGTTTTTTTATATGCATTTATCTTTAATCATATTGCCAAATCTTTCTTTGGTTTCTTAACATGCAAATGTACATTTTCTGTTCTATTTCTCATAATTTTAGTTTCTGAAATTTTCAGAGCCTTCCTCTTCTCTTTTGTTTCAGCTGGCTTTCACTCATGGTGCCTTATTTCTGTAAGTGTTTAGTGATTGTAGTTTAATGTTAGCTGGTCATTTTTCTTGAAATGATACCTATGGAAAGTCTTTGACACCTGAGATAAAGAGAGATTTCTCCAGAAAAGCTTTGCTTTGTTTTTGTCAGAGATCTGAAATCTGTAATAAAAATTGACTTATTTAAACTAAATTCTTACCTTGAGGTTTTGTGTTTTTTTTTCTTTTTGTGGAACCTAGAGAATACCCAAGTACATTCTGGCTTGCATTCTGGTTTTGAATTTTCAGAAAAGATTTTCTTTTCCTCTGCTTTGAGCCAGTGTTGGATAAAAAAGGATGGTGCATGAATTTCTTGATTACCTATACAATGAGGATGCAAATTTTGGGGGTCCCAAGATTAAAGGTGTACAGGAACCAATATTCAAATTCACTGACTTAACAAATGTCTTCAAGGTAAAAGCCAACTTCATGGCTTCATGAACCTCTGTGACTCTAACCATTAGCCTCTAGACATAGTATTGCTTACTTTCTTGCCAGCTCATGTATATAATTAAGATCTAAGAATTATGTGTTTTATACAGTATGTTAATCTGTACATCTATTCTGCCACATTACAATAAAGGAAAATCTAAATTGATTACTTTTGTGACTGAGGACAAATGAGGTAGAAAAATCAAGGATATTGAACTCCCATAGACCTTTAAAACCCTGATAATTTATCTTATTTGTTTGTTTTTTGGAGAGAAATTATCCCTGGCTACTGGCTTCCAATAAGAGTCCATGTTTTCCAAAGAGAACTATATTAGGTAAGATCATCATACTGATTCCAGCTAGAATAATGTGGGGAATAGAAGTTGTTTGAAAAAATTTGAATGCAAATTAGCATTTTAGGAAACTCACAAGATACATTACTGCTCTTCAATTGAAAGCAAGTGCCAAAGACCTTAGATCAAATTTCTCAAAATTTCTATTTTTTTATTGTGATCTCTTGACATGTATATAGCTCACGTAATATTTTACTGCAATGCTTAGTGTCATATCATATTTAGATTTGTTGCAGGTTGACTAATATCATATTTATTTTTACTTCACTAAACATTTATAGAATAGGTAGATCATTTGTTTAAAACAATTCTTTAAACTGTAGAGCCTGAGCCCCTTGCTGTTGCTGCTCACATTTCAGTTTTTACGATGCTAACTCAGTGTAGGAGAGTCAGAGAACAACTTCCGAACCAAGAGGTCCAGATTTGATTTCCCTCTTGACTGCGTACATGCCATGTTACCTTGGGCTTACTGTACCATCAGCACCTCAGTTCCTGCATTTGTAAAATAAGACTAAATCTAGTACTTGTAAGGAATAAGAGAATTAATTTATATAAATCAGTTAACAGTAGGTAAATGTTAGCTATTCTTCCAACACCTTTGATGTTGTTAATTGATTTCTTAATGAATCACAAGAATCTTACCTGTGTTAACTAAATTCAAGAGTCCTAGTAAAATAATTGCATAGTGCTCATAAATAGGAAAATAAGAATAAAAGAGAATTAAAAATTGATTGAAATATGCAATATGATGATAAGCAGATTTAAACACCTTTAAAGAAATGAACAATTAATGAAATTTAGAACTTATCTAAAAGGGGTATTTATTATTCTTAAACCATATTTTTGATCTCAGAGAAGTTTAACATTTGTCTTTGAAACATTCAACATCATGAAGAAATAGCAAATTCTCAATATGTTATATGATAGTTTTCAGTTCTATTTGTTCAGTTTCCTATAAAGTATTTATTACAAAATTATTTTCTGATTTCCAAATATATCTTTATCATTAAATCTGTTTAGAATAAGCATATTTTGCAATCATATTTAATAACTGTGCTCAATTTTTCTACTTTGCCTGTCCAGCTAACTTTTTACAGCTCCAATAGCAGTGTTTTATGATTATATTTTCAGTATGTAAACTAGAAAGTAATGAAACTCTTCCCTCATAATTTTTTAGGAATCACTTAATTTTAGAATGTGTTCATAATTAATGCTTTCTAGAGAGATTTTGTGTGGTATACATTTAAAAGTGGAATCTATTTACATTTCCATTGTCTAACAAAATTAGCATATCTAAAATATGGATAATAAGTAATTAAAGCATTGACTAAAATTTTGCCATAAAAATAAGATAAAACATGGATAGAGTTATTACTTTTCAAAGAATATATTTAAGGTTTCTATTAATGTCCTAATTTTTATCTTACATATTGTATCTGATATACAATATCATAATTTTGAATTTTTATCTTATCTTGTATATCACATATATTTATCTTATAAATTATATGTAATATATATTAGATATTATATATTTAAGATTTGCTATAGTTAGTATAAAATCACATAAAATTAATTGATTTGGTTTAATATTTCTATGTTCTTAGGATATTTACTGCTTTTTCAGAGGATATTAAAAGAGTCCAGTGAAAATACTGTAAACCGTAGATTCAGAGAGATCTAACTTATCTAGCTTTAAGTGCTGTTCTGCCACTTGTAACCTGAGAGATTTTGAATGAGAAATTTAGTATCTGTGAAGCTCTATTTCTCTTAGACAATGTGGAAATAATCAAATACGATTTTGATAACTATCATATGATGTTATAAAATGAGATTATATGTACCAAGCCCCTGGAACAGTGTCTGATAATTAATACTTTTTATAATTATTATATAAGTGCCTGTCAATTAATAAGTGTTAAAATACATGTGTGTATGTGTATATTATGTTGAGGCTGTACTGAATCCTATGGCTCCTCACACAAACATTTCTGCTGACATGCCATATAAAAAGTACACTTAGATACAGACATTTGCACAAGTATCTGGCAGTGGCATATGAAATATAAAATGCACTTGGGTTTAAGTGTATGTTTCTATTCCTCAAATAATATTAGCTACTTTTAGAATATTGTTTTTCTTTTAATACAGTTTTATTCAAAATGGGCTATCAGAATAGTAGGTCACGTGCTCTGTTTAAAAACTAAAGGAGTTACCATAACAAAAATACAAAGAAAGAAAAATGCGTTGCATGTGGTATGCTACCTTTAGGGATTCAGTCTCATATACAAGAGCCTAAAAATTCCTGTATTAAAGAGACCTTTAAACCTTTACTTCAAACACAAGGCTACTAAGATTATTTTTTCAACTGAACCATTTTTTTTCAGATGTATTTATCAACAGTCTGCTGAAGGAATGTTCCACTGAGAAAATGTATTAAATAATGATGTTTCAATGCATGAAAAATTAACATTAAATCATAGGTCAAACTGGAATGTGATGCTAGAGATCTAATTTGGAAGAAATTACCTAGCAGCCAAAACCCCACACATGACTATAGAGAAGGGATCTCTGCTTAGATTACAGAATGTAATAAAATAAGGTCTGATAATGAGGTAATTAAATTTGGCAGCTATAGGGATATCAAAAAGACAACTAAAAATAAAATATGGAAAGACAAAGAATGAAGCAGAGCAAATACTGTTTTGAGAATAAAAAGAGTTAGGATTTTACTTGTAAATGTTTTAGCAGTTTTTTAACATCACGTCAGTCCCCTTATATGTAAAATAAGGGATTAGACAATTTGGCCTTTACCTGATTCTTTCAAGCACTTAAACTTGTAATTCTCATATAACGAAGAGAATGAAAGATATTCTCCTCCAGTATTTCCCCAAATATTTACGTACTGCATGATACTTTTTTCTATTTGTGAATTACTTTAATAAATGCTATTAAACTTGAATGTAATCAGTGCTATTAAATTCTCTGTTTTTAAAATAAAGAGTTTATGTACTTAGTGACAGAAAGGAAGGAAGGGGGGGGAGAAAGGGAGAAAGAGAGTGGAAGGAAAGAAAGAAGGAAGAGATTGGGAGGGAAGAGAGGAAGAGAGAAAATGAAGGAAAAAACTTGTCAAAAATTTCATAGCTGGAAAGTTGTTTCTCAGCTTAAATTTTAAGCTCATACCACAGACGATCTATTTATATTTCAAGACAAAAATCATTTTGAGGAAAAAGGGAGATTTTTCATATTATCCATCATCTATGTATGTGTATGTGTGTTTTAGAGAACGTTTTGTTATACTAAAATGATCAACATTACAACCTAAAAGAGTAAAAATGACTTCAATAAGCATGGTTTTAAAAACATGTAAATTGACAAAAATTGTATTAATATATGTTTATGGTATACACTGTGATATTGTCATATATGTATACACTTCAGAATGATTAAATCAACCTGATTAACATCCTTCACCTCATATATATAACATTTTATTTTGTCATGAGAACATGTAAAATCTACTTTCAGCAATTTTCAAGTGTACATTCCAATGTTATTAACTATAGTAACCATGCTGTATATTTCATCTCCAAGACTTATTCCTACTGTCTAACTAAAACTTTGTACCCTTTTTCCAATCTGTAGTCTTCTGCTCCCCAACCCACTCCTAACCCTGGTTACCACCATTCTACTCTCTGCTTCTATGAATTGCACTTTATTAGAGTCCACATATAAGTGAGTCTTGCCATGTTTGTCATTCTGTGACTGTCTTACTTCACTTAGCATAAGGTCCTCCAAGTTGATCCGTGTTGTTGCAAATGACAAGATTTTTCTTAAGGCTGAATGGCATTCCATTCTGTATATACCGTATACTACATATCTTTATCTATTCATCCGTTGGTAAGACACTTAGGTTGTATCCATGTCTTCGCTATTGTTAATAATGCAGCAATGAACATGAAAGTACAGATATTGTTTCAAGATACTGATTTTATTTTTTTCATATTCAGAAGTGGAATTTTTGGATCATATGGTAATTCTATTTTTTTATTTTTTGAGACGTTTATATACTATTTTCCATAATGGTTGTACTAATTTAAATGCCCAACAAGAGTATACAAGGGTTTCCTCTGCTCCACACCCTCGCCAACACTTGTTTTCTTTTGTCTTTTTTGTAATAGCCATTCATGCAGATGTGAGGTGACATCTCATTATGGTTTTACTTTGCATTTCCCTGATGATAATAAACATCTGTTTTTGATGTCATTTTCAGATAGTGCTTCAAATTAGTGACAAGTTCCTACCCATTGGTCTTCATTCATTTCTTATAAGTGTGAAGAAAGTATGGATAACTCGCAAAATTACTAACGATGCCTGGAAACAGTATATGCTAGGAACTTTATTACTTAGATTCCATGGACAAACCTTTCCTAGTTATTCCACACAGTGACAGGACATGAAATTGTGAAATTGGTCTATGTAACAGCATATGGTTAACAATTACAGAAATGTTTCAAAATGTACTAAAATTTTTAAATCATCACAATCTAATCACAGAAAATAGTTCTAATACTACATATCACTCTAAACATACAATTACTCTGTCACCCTCCATGGAAGACAATTTCCTGTGAGCTCTCCCATGCAATGAAAATCAATAAATCTGATGCTAAAACCCTGAGAAATGTGCTGCTTCTGGAAAAAGTATTAACATAAGGACTTAACTTCTGTTTTAAAAAAATACTTCCTTTTAGCAATTAACTATTTTTACAGGATGACATACATTAGATAGGAAAACAGTCCAAAGTTGATATATACAAGTTATAGAAAAGTAAATAATTTGTCAAAATATGTTCTGAAGTAAGGGAATACAGAGCCCATTAAAACTGAAATGCCCACATTGTATTTATTTTTTCTATAAACCATCCATTTGTCAGTGTACAGTACTGAATTTCTAATCCTGAAATAAGAAATGTCAGGAAATGAATGGAAGTATCCTAGTAATAAATTTGTGTTCTATTTCTTTTGAATAGTACAACCAGAAAAACTTCCTTTTAATTAAGATCTATATTTTAGAGAATAAAAAGTGATTATTCAGGGACTTTTGAAAAGCTGATGTTGAAAGAAGCCTCCAGGGTATCGCTTACCTGTTTTATCTGTACACCATCACACAGTCCCTGGGAATCATTTTCTCAGATACTCATTGTATTAATCAAATGGTTGCAACTTGGCAGGGCTTGGATGCTCATGCTTGTAATTTTATTTGTTGCTTCTGAAATACAAGCTGAATTTGATGGTCCTGTTTTCTTTCTCTGATTAATATTTTTCATTATTTTTCTATTCCACTACAATATGAATATACACTCATGTCCTAAAATTGTTGAAGTAGATAACCTCCTAGACGTGGTTCCATGGTGTAATGGTTAGCACTCTGGACTCTGATAACCTCCTAGATTCTTTTAATGCTTTAAAAATATGTGTTTTTGGTCCACATGATACCAGCTAAATTATATGACTGCATATTTATTTGACTAAATTACTATTTGGGAGGATAAAACATTTAAAATTAGGCATGCCTCATTTTAGTACTAGAATTAACTTTGCCAATATCCAGATTACGAAAAAGTAAACACTAAGAGATGCTTTATTTATTTCTCAGTTTAGTTATGTGAGATTATTTTATTTTTATTGCCTATTGAGAAAAAATTGATACTTAGCTTTCTCATAATATCGACTATGATAAAGGAATCTCCCTCATTGTCATTCAGAGCATTTTCTTTTTTTATGAATATAATTAGTTGAAATTTGTATCTGAATATCTGTGCATGGTATTGCAAATTGAAATAACTTGTAGATGTATATCTTTATTTAGACATGTTAAATACAGTGATAGGAAAAAACACGAAGATTCAGATTCTCTAAGTTTTATCTCAAAGTGATTAAGGAGAATGCTAGTATATTGAGAATGTTCATTATGTCATTTAGTTATGGGGCTAATCGTTTACTGTTCCCTACCTTTTTGCATGAAGTGTAGTTTCAGTCCTTATTATTATAATTAGGCACTATTAAAACCAGAGTTAAATATGCTACACTATGGTCAAAAATTTTGTTAAATATATTTGAATGGCATATCATGACCTGTGCCCTTGTGAATATAAAGATTGAATGATATCCATTCAGAGTAGATTTACTCATTAAGCCAGAATTTTAAAGAAGATATCCCTTATTCCAGTAATGCTGGTAGCTGATTAGTGATGAATTCTTCTAATTTCTATATTAAAATATTTCTACTAAAATATTTCATCTCATTAAAATGTGGATCTACAGTTTATCTAGCCTTAGAAAGAAATGTTCAAAGAAAGTGAATATGTCTGCTGAGCAAACAGTGAAGCCAGAAAAAGGATTGCACAGGGAATTAGATTAGCCACGCTGGTAAAGGCATAGCTGAAGCCCCATTAGGTCTGGCCCAGACAGCATTTGTGTTTGGAAGAGCTGAGCAAATCACATTAATTAATGTTCACAACTTTCTTTGGTGAAAGGGCCTGGTGTCAGAAAGAAGACAGGCATTTTCTTTTTTATCTCTACATTATACAAGCCCACCCAGGTCCTGGGCCACTGGAAAGGAAGCAAAAGGAACTGAAGCAAAAATAGTCACTCTTTTAGTCTCAAAGCAAAAAGAATGTCTGCTCATTTAAGCCATTCCTTTTATTAGGATGTTTAATTATTTTTAACTACAATGTATGTGTGTGTGTATTTGTTTGTATATGTATGTGTTTCCTTTCCAGAAAATTCCAGCAGGAAGGATTCTTTGTCTCAAAAGCCTGTAAAAGGAATACTGTAGCATTATTTTATACATTCCAGTTCTTTCTACATGACTTTCTGTACCCTAACAGATTACAATCTCATATGGAGGCAGAAATATAGATGGTTATGTTATAAAGAGCATAGGGTGTGAATTGAATACTAAAGTTATGTATGAAACAAAATTATATGTTCTGAAAATAAAATAATATAGCATTTTAAAGCTTATACTTCAAAATAAGTGTTATTACCTTCAAAGTCACCACCTTGGAAGTAGTTTTGATTTAGTTATTGCCATTTACATGTTTTTAAAAAGCAACACTTTTGATAGTAACATTGATAGCCTGTCTTTAAAGGAGAAGAAAATGAGGGAAGGGAATGCTGTGTACAGATGTTATATAGGAAAGCCAGTGGGTTGCTTAGACAGAGCCTCACATGGTAACAGTTACATCACTTTGGTGAGGAAGGAAACAATACAAACTCGTCTTCACCTTTCCAGATCTAGAATTTAGAATACCCAAGAGAGAGTACTTAAAGATAATTCCATTTAAGTGGATTGACTCACTTTAATAATATTGTATAAAACTGATAGATAAAAATAATGATGATATATTATGGCTATGTATTTACCGGAATACTTTTGCCTTTTTCCTAAGATGTTCTCTTCCTGAACAGTACTTCAGAAAATCTGAACAATAAAAAAATTGGGGAGGCAAGGGAGAAAAAAGATAGCTTGTCCAAAAGAATAGTCCATTGAGATTGGGGTGCAAAAGAATAGAAATCTGTTCCTGTCCCACATCCAACTCTCTCCAGTGACCTATATCCTCCAGATCCATTAACTCATAGAAGATGCCAACTGATACTGTTTAATTCCCAACCGTTAAATTTCCATTTAAGACAATTTTTCTTCATTTAGTTCTCTCTTTCTTCATATAGGGTGCAATAAAATTCATTAGGTGAACTTTCTTTCTTATAAACACTTCTAACAGTGACATTGGCATTAATCTGTTACTTTGGTTGCACCTATTCTATGTTTTCAAATTTTAACAGTATATTTACATGAAAACAATTGCATTATTCTTCCAGATGGTAGAGAGTATCCATGGAAAGATCATGCTTTCTACTTGCATGCTGAAAATTCTAAGGGTGCTTTAGTGTGGCAGCCATGTGTGCATGTATTTTTATTTGATTGTGTTAATTATAACAGTATATGTGGAAGAAGAAGCCAAAGTTGGGCCAAGCTTTAAAAGTTATGAGTTTTGTTCATAAAAAAGTGCTTCCAACCAGTAATTACCTATTATTACAGAAAATCCAAAGAATAGAAACATGTTTTCCAAATTGTTATGCCTAACATGTCAATCCTAGCTATAGATAGTGTCTCTTGGTATGGCCAGATTATAAAGAGCTGGTACCCTTTCAAGCATTGGCCAGGATGATGACTAAGGGAGTTCAAGTTTGCTTTTGCTTGGGTTTACACCAACGACGGGCGAGAAGCAGTGCAAAGATACATGGTACATGAGTAAGTGGACACAGCTTTTACATTCCTCCTTAGTTCCTTACCAAGGAGTCACCAGAAGTTGGTAGCCTTACAAAAGTCTCCTGATTTTGATACTTTTAGAACTGAGTAGGCACCATATACACAATCAGGAGTTCACCCACTACTTTATAAGGCAATTCTTTACTTTCTTGTAAATACCTACTCCTTCATTCTATTTGTTCCTTCATCAACATGCCACCTTCTATTTATATACAAATACATTCATTTCCATCCCATATACCTAATAAAAGCCTCTTCCTATGAAAAGTGATTTTTTTCTATTGAATTAGATTTAAATGAAAATGTATGTTACATAAAACAAAGGATGATTTTATTGCAGTATTTGTGCCAAGAAAAATAATTTGCATATTCTCTTCATTAAGATAAACGTAGGCCTTCAAATTAGCTATTTTATTACTAGAAATAATTGCTATTATCAGGGCCATTTTGACTAACCCTTTCAGGGGTTACTAATTATTTTCATTTATAACTTCTGAGATAATAATATTTCTATTTCTACCATAGTAGGAGTTTGTCAAGTGGATGAATCTCTAAAATAGCTGTGCGCAGAGTATATATCATTATCAGCTAACATGACAGTATGGAGGCGTTATTCACATTACTAACAACACAAGCAGAAAGGGAGAATGGAACTTTTTTTTTTAAAAAACTGTTCTATTTCCTTTATGATGATGTTAAAGCATAAAAAACTGGCAACAGAGGTGTTCTAAGGAAATTTTATATGAGACAGAAGTTATAACTAATTATAATTATGACAAATTATAGCATTTAAAAAAATCACACTGTTTAAAAGGCTCAGTGAACTTGCAGAAAATCTTACAGCTGATGTATTATTTTTTCCTAATTTTAATTTCCCTTTATTTTTAGAGGCCTACATGTTTTGGGACCAATAACTACTAATCTACCTTTATAAATGTAAGCATTTTCTTTAAATGCAAGTACTTTACCTTAAATTTCAGTGCTGATTGATTCCTATTAATGTCATTCTTGGTATGGGTTTGGGGACGAGAATGAGCTAAGTGCCTCACTTATGCATGCATAATTATTGATGCCAGTACAAAGCACATAAATATTCTGAAATGGGAAAAGGGATTTTTTTTGAAGATTAAATACCCAAACATATTTGCCCTGTCAACTCCCAAATCATACCTGACTGATTAATCAACTTTAGAATATTTTTAGTTTAATGTTGGCTACTTAACTTCTATTGTTATCAATAACTGGCTAATATAATTTGGCTGTCTTAATGATGATATACTTTTTAATTTCTCAACTGAGGTAATGTGGAAATTGCACAAGTAAATTATTGTATGAAGTAAAAGGGGGAAATACTGGTAAGTGTAAGCATTTTAAATAGAGTTGTCTAAAGCTAAAGTTTATGACCAAGGCTAAATGCATATTTTTCATTCTTTATAGCTTTAGTCACTGAAGCTTAATTTTGGATAACTAAAAGCACTATTTACTACAGCATCACGCTTCTTTCTTTATATATTATCAATTTTCATACATGGAAAAAAGAAAATTTTTGAGAACACTTTAAGTTGGAGATATCCAAAATTGGTTTTTTTCTTAGTTGATAATGGATAAGCTGTTTCATATTTTATTCTCCTCCGTAAATCCCAGTGAGGCCCTACGTCCATCTTACTCTCACACACATTTTCATTCTCTAAAAAAAAAAGTAATGATTAAGTAATGCAAGAGGTAGCCAAATTGGAAAGAAACTATTGCACTCAATTTTCTTATTAAATATTTTCAAAAGAAACTTATACAATAAGTGGTGAATATTGAATCTTATGCATTAAAATTAATAGGTCTCTAAGTAAATGGAAGAATATATTTACTGCTGAAAGAAAAGAATAATTTTATTAAGAGGGTTCTCCTAAAGTGACCAATAGGATTGTTAGTAAAGCAGTCTCTGTAGCTATTAAATAATTAGCTATATTATGTTGTAACTTGAGGTGGAATACAATAAGAAAAATCCAATGAATGTACCTGTAACATACACACACATAAAATATTCCTCTAAAATACGTATATTATAATCACATCCATGCAAAAAAAGCTTCTCTGAGTCATTGCTATCACTATATGTTATTCTTAACTTCTCCAGAGACTACTATTGAAAGCCAGGAAAAGAAAGATAGGAAAAGTTAACTTTGAAGTCTGTCAGTGGGGCACATTTGCAAGTCTTTCTTTTTTGCTGCAGGCAGCGTGGTATGAAGCACAGGAGCATACAACCTGGGAAAAGTAGAGAAAAGTTGAATTTATAGAATATTTCCAACGTATGTTTCAAATCAAAGTTATTCTCAAAAATGGCTTTTTAAATACTTGAAAATCAATGAACAACATTTGGAATTTTTGGGGTGCTTATTATATCAGGTTTATTGCTACAGAAGAATGCATATTATGTTGTTTGATAAAAATTTTGTTTTTTACCAATGTATTAAGATGTAATACAACATTAAGACATTTTAAAATATACTCTTATTGTGAAGTTAAAACTACTGAGGAATGAAATTTCACTTGCTATTTTAAATTTGCCAGAGAGTGTTACTGTGCTTTTGAGCTCATTAAAAGCAATTAATACAAAGCAATCAAAGATAGTAAGATTGATTAGCATGACTCAATTCATACGGGAGGCCTGAAACCTGTCTCTTCAGGCCACTACACATATTTAAAAAAAAAACAACTACTCAGGCTTAATATAAGTGAAGTGACTTGAGACTCTGAAAAAATACCAGTCTCTTGATGGACAAAAATATGAAATGACAAGAGTAATTTCAAACAGCTCTAAGCAAATTAACCATAATATATATTAATAACATCATCTTTACTAATAAGGATCAGGACATTAATAAATACTGGGCAAACAAAATGGACTTCAGAGTTCAGATTAACTATGCAAATGGATGAAGGTCATATGAAATTATAAGAGGTTAAAGATAACACTGTTTTAAAAGCTTAAATATTCTAGTCAGTAAGTAACTGGGAAATTCATAGAGCATCATCTTTTGGATTTGATGGCCATTCTTTCCATGTGACTATGCATGTACTGAAAGTTGAACATCAGAATAATTACTCAAAGAAGTTGTCTCGTATATAGCCTAAGTTATTGTTTGATATTTTACCATCTTTCTTTGCTCTAATATTTATTTTTCCTTCCTTCTACCACCTTTGGATTTTGTTCGTTCATCCTTTTTTTGTACCTTAAGTTGTAGAGATTATGGATTTGAGATCTTTGTTCCATTTTAATGTGTTTATATCTTTAAATTTCTCCCTTGGCACTGCTTTGCTGCATCCCATTAGTTTTGGTTTGTTGTGTTTTTTGGTTTTATATGTTTCTAAAATATTTTCTAGTTTCCCTTATGATTTCTTCTTTGATCATTGGTTGTGTAAGAGTGTGTTTTTTAATTTCCATAAATTTGTGAATTTTTCAGTTTTTCTTCTGTTATTGATTTCTAACTTAATTCCATTGTGGTTGGAGAAGACACTTTTTATGTCCATTTTAAAATCCATTGAGACTTAATTTATTTTGATTAATTTAATCCAACATATGTTCTATACTGGAAAATATCCCATGTGCTCTTGAGATGAATGTGTACTCTGTTGTTCGGTACAGTGTTCTGTGTAAGTCAGTAAGACTTGGTTAGTGTATTGTGTTTTTTAAAGCTTCTATTTTCTTATGTCTGGTTGTTCTAATTATTGAGGGTGGAGAATGACTCTCAACTGTTACTGTAGAATTCTCTATTTCTGCTTTATTCTTATACATTTGTGCTTCAGATATTTTGATGGTCTGTTATTAGTTACATGACTGTATAATTTTATATCTTATTGCACTGAACCTTTTATTAATATCAATACAATCCTTCTTTGTCTTTTATACACTTTTACAATTTAAAGTCTATTTTGTCTGATATTAGCATAATCAGTCCTGCTCTCCTTTAGTTACTATTTGAATGGAATATCATTTTCCATTCTTTCACTTTCAACTTATTTGTGTTTTGAATCTAAACTGAGTCTTTTGTAGACAGCATATGATTGGATCATTTTTAAAAGTCCATTCTGCCAATCTGTCTTTTAATTTGGGTGTTTAATCTATTTACATTTAAAGTAATTATTAATAAGGAGATATTTCTATCATTTTGCTACTTTTTATAGGTCTTGTATTGTTTTTTTGTTCCTCATTTCCGTCATTACTGTTTTCTTTTGTGTTTAATTGATTTTTGGAGCAAAATGTTTTAATTCTCTTCTTATTTCCTTTTATATATATATTCTATAGCTTTTTTGTGGTTACCATGAAAATTTCATTTAACATCCTCAAGTTATAATACTCTAATTTGATTTTATACCATTTTAACTTCAATAACAGAAAAAAATCTCTGCTTCTTCAAAGCTCAGTTTCCACCCCTTTCAGTTGTTGATGTAACAAAAATACATTTTTATATGTGTCCAGAAACATAAAGTTATGATTTTTTCTAATACATTAGTCTCTTAAATTACATAGAAAACAAAATGTGTATTTACAAGCCAAAGTTACAATAATTCTAACATTAAATGTTCCATGTATTTTCCTTTACTGAAGTCTTTATTTCTTCATGTAGCTTTGAATTACTGTCTAGTGATCCTTTCATTTTAAACTATAGGACTCCTTTTAGCATTTGTTGCAGAGCAGGTTTAGTAGTAATGAACTCTTTGAACTTTTGTGTATTGAGAATATCTTAATTTCTCCCTTAGTTCTGAAGGACAATGTTGCCAAATATAGCATTCTTGTTTGACAGCTTTTTTTTTTTTTTTCTTGTAGTCCTTTAAATATATTAGTCCATTGCCTTCTGGACTCCACAGTTTCTGATGAGAAATCCTATAATCTTATTGAGGTTGCATACATGAGTCACTTCTCTATTACTGTTGTCAAGATTGTCAATTTGTCTTTGTCTTTTGATAGTTTGATTATAATGTGTCTCAGTGTGGGTTTCTTTGAGTTCATCATATTGAGAATTCGTTGACTTTCTTCTGTTGTTTATATTTATGTCTTTCATCAAATTTGGGAACTTTTCAGGAACTATTTCTATAAATATTCTCTCTGTCCTTTTCTCTTTCTTATCCTTCTGAGACTCCTACAAAATGTATGTTGGTCTGCATGATTGTGCTTTAGAAGTCCCTTATTTTTCACTTTTATTCAATCTTTTTTTAAAAATTTCTATCTCTAAAACACAGTAATTTTCATTGTCCTATATTATTAATATATGCTGATTTTTTTTTTCTACTTCCTGCCTGATTTTTTTTCCTACTACCTTTGGACCCGTCTAATGAATTTTTCATTTTAGTTGTACTTTCTAGCTCCAAATTCCCTTTTGTTTTTTTAAGCACTCATTCTATTTATTAATATTATCATTTTGCTCATATGTAATTTTCTTGAATTTCTCTGTGTCTTTTTTCAGTTCTTTGCCTCTTTAAGATAATCATTTTGAAGTCATTGTCTAGTAGATCTACCATCATGTCTTTCTCAGGAACAGTTTCTGTTAGTATATATTTTTTTCTCTTTGAATGAATGGGACATACTTTCCTGTTTATTTGTATGCCTTGTGATTTTTGTGTTGAAAACTGTAAAGTTGAACTTAATAATGTGGTAAATCAAGAACTTAGATTTTCCTCCTCCACCACGATTTGGTGTTTTTGTTTTTATTTGTTTTGTTTTGATTTTTTGTTTGTTTGTTTTGCTTGGAATGTTGTAGACATTCTCTGTGCCATAGACCAGCCTCATGTATAAACTTATTTTTTTTTTACATCTTTTCTGAGCTTGCACCTTTCTCTGAACTTCCTAGTGGCTTTCTAATTTTCTCCATATTTTCAGTTGTTTTTGAACATCATTGTCTTTAATCTATGTCTCTCGAAGTTGTGAAAAGGGAAAAATACAAAGGACAAAAAGAAACCAGAAATATAAATGCTCTGGAAATCACTTCAGCAACAGGGATGGGACTTGCAACAGTGAGGGGGAGGTGCAGCGACAATGGCTTCCTGCTCTGTGTTTGTATTTCTATGATCAAAAGCAACAATTAGTGATCAGAACACAGATCCTCAATGTTTAGAGGACATTATCTTTAATGCTCACCTTAGCTCTGACAAATTGGGTGAAAGTTACTCCAGAAAAATGTACACAGCAGCTTGTCACAGGATTGGGTGGTGTGATGGGTAGCTACTGTCAAGTTAAGATCTGATATTGACCAAAATTAACTGCAGTTTACCATCCAACATCCCTGTGGAAGATATAAGCCTTCAATATACTCCAGAATTCCAAAGAAGTTACATTAGATTTCACTTGCCTAATTATTGCCTGGGTGTGGAGACATAATACTGATGATTCCAACTCCACAGTCTTTCTGGAATTTTCTCCTGTTTTGGGTTTTTAATATTATTACATTTTCAAGGACTTTCTAATCTGTATGACAGATGCAACATTGGATGAGATTATAGGTGGGCCAACATAAATTATTTTATTTTAATTATACATCCATGATTTCCATGATATAAAAATATAAGCTGATTGTAAGATAGCAAATATTTGATATTTATAGATTAAAAATCTCTATTTTTAAAAATCTCTATTAGTTTTATGATCTATTATAAAATCATGAATTCAGGTTGGTTGACCCCTTCTCTGAAGTCTTTCTTTCACTTATTCTTAGAAGATATATGCACACCTACATGATGAGAGTGATGTACACTGTCTAGGAAATGGACACAACTAAAGCTCAGACTCGGGGGGATGGGGAGGCATGGGCAATGTATATAGCCTGATCTTTTGTACCCCCTTGATGAGCTGAAAAACAAACAAAAAATAAAAAAATAAAAAAAAAAAAATTTAAAGTAGTGACTACATTTACTATTTTCTGTTTACACAGAGAACAAACAAGAACAAACAAATATTCATAGCAACCATACACTTTAGAGAAGTCCTCCATAAATTCTATTTAATGCATATTACTTTTGCCTAGAATGTATATATGTTTAGGCAATTTTATTAACTAGACAGTTGCCTCGATGTATGAGGATTCATTTAAGACAAATTTAGAGAAAACATCCAACTGAGGTGAAAATTTACATGGTACGGCTGGCATGAAATTTTTTAATTCCTCATTAAAATTAACCTCATCTTCTCATTTGGAATGACAGCTGATCAATTGATATTCAACTAGAATGAATTGTTTACCTTTCAAACACAGACAAAAGATACATATATATGTAATATATATAAAATATAATATGATATATTTAGTTCCAGTTCCTGTACTTCAAGAATTAATGCAATCCTCTTCAATGATTATGGCCTTTTCTAAATGCACTCCCCATGCCAACAGAAATTGAGAGCTTTCAGCATATGGTACTATAGGTATCATCAAAGTGAAAAAGCAAAAATGCTCTCCTTATCCTTTACAGATCATTAAATGTGATCAGTAATAAAGCTTAAGTGAGGCAGTTTGTTATCATGGAAGCTCTTGGTACCCCTCTATAGAATTCATGAGGTCAGATTTCGCAGTGTCAAGGAAAATCAAGCTAATGGAGCATTTTAATTAAAATTAATTGAGTATAATTCTGTCTCTTAAATATGAGATTGATGTAGTGTTATTTTCAACATTTTTTTTTTTTTTGCTTAATGTGAAACAAACTTCCATGCTTTTCCTTTTCTCTTCCTCAGTCTTCTTCTGGAGTCAATAGTTTTAACATATAGTAATAGTTTACAGAATTTAGAGATGTAAAAGACTTGTGAGGTCATTTAATCTTCTCCACCCAAGACAGGATTACTCTTTTATTCTCTTTATATGTGTCTCATATCTGTAATGAATGTGGTTCATAATAAAGACCCTAAGTAGGCTAAAAAGTAATCATATATTGAAGCCTCTATGAATGCTTTGTTTAAATCCCATATACTTACCTTAAGAATTTTGTGTAAACTTGCTAACAAACTTGTGTGAATCAGCTAGATAGATTTTAGTTCAGCAGTCTAGATTCATGTTTATGTCACAAAACAAAAGTTTATGCAAGTCATCAGTATTAACACATAATCTGATTAAATGTAGTACAGGGAAACATAGTATACATCTATAGCATCACTGACTCTACTGTCATTGGGAAATATTGTTCTCTTTATAAAAATCACCTTTACTGTTACAGAAAGTTAAATAGCTTGCACTTTGACTTCCTCCACTGTGCTTGCTTATGCACAAATATTATAATCCTCTTGACAGGTAGTCAGTATTTGTAATTAAGATATTTATTAGGTTGGCAACATTGAGTGTCAAGAGATAGACATCATGGTGACCAAAAAAGACTATATCGGACCTTGCTACTGGGAAGAGATTTTGGCATAATAGTGTAGCTTGACAGTATTTTGGGTATAACTAAAAGATATTATAAATTCATTTCACAAGGATACCTCTTCGCCCTTCTGATGTCATTTATTGCATATATTAAAAATTGAAATTTACATACCTTACACATTTTCTCTTTGAAAAATGTCATTGAAAAAAGTTCCCCTATATATATATAAGAAGGAAATTAACTCTCTTAATTTATTTTTATACCCTTTAAAGTTCTATTTATTTTTATATTATTAGTCTGGGAGCATGGTACATTTAATTAATCAGAGAAAATTAAATACATTGAAATTTACTTCTCCAGTGTGACTGTATGCATTATATTAATCCCTGAAAGATAGGGTAAGTATGCAAATACTAAAGACACTAGAATAACCAATATATCAACTGGAAAGTTTGTATATTATAAAATTCAATCAGCATGGTAGGGTCATATGGAGAGCTGAAGCAGGGTAACTGCAGGCAGAAGACATCTTTTTAAACAAACTTGCTGATAAAAAGCTTCAACAGCATGGCACATATCTGACGTGCTGGGAAACAGCAGCTGACAGAACAAACCAACATGTAACAATTGGATTCAGGAGTGAATATATAGGACCATAAACCAAATGAGGCTTGTGAACAGCCGCCAGAATTGCAAATCAAAAGCTATTATACACCTCTTCCACGTGGGGCTAACTGTTGAAATTAATAGTGTTCTTTCCTTTAGATTTTCATGAATGGAGGCGGACATCAACTGGTGGCCAGACAATAAGGAATATCATTTTACTTTTGATAGAGAAATTACATACCATTTGAGAAATATTGATTTTGTCCATTGTCCATTTTAGTTTGTACCCAACATTTTATCCTGATACGCCTTCCAATATCAATTGTTAAATAACTGAGCTTCAATTAAGTATCATGATTTCTTCTACTCTAATCAACTAAAAAGAACCTCCAGATATTTTCTGTACTGTGAGCAATTAAGCCTGCCTTGATTGGCAAAGGTGAGGAAGCATCTTCACAATTGATAAAGACACTGGTTGCACTACAACTTATGAAAGTGTTTTCGTTATTCTGGCTATTGTAAAATAATGTGAATAACATAAAGGACTTTGCCAGGCTGTATACTGACAGAACAATAAATCATTAGCACCATAGGGGAGAGTTTTAATAGCCTTTGATTAATCTATAATCTAGCACTACTGCAATATTATTTGTTAATGGAATTTTCAATTACATTGTTATTTGAAACACAATTCATTTTACATTTATTAAATGTTCTGCATACTGTTATGTTGTCATTAGGTAGCATTTAGCAAACTTATCATTAAAGCAGCAAATGAGCAAATGAAAGATATATTATCATTTTTTGGAGCTTGCAGTGCCTTTTGAAAAATGTTCTTTACAGATTCAGTGCTAATATTCCATCTATGTTCTATGACTTTTTTTTTACATTTTTTTAATCTCTTTTTTCCTCCCTGTTGATGAATACCTGGCAAGGCATTTACTATTTTGAGCTAATTTTTATGCTTGTTAACATTATGTAAACATCGCCAGTATGATACTACTTACTCCATAAGGTTTTAAGGATTAAATGCAGAATAGGAGTTAAATTAATCTTAGTTATTTTCATGGTATATTTTCAGTAAATGTTAAATTTCAATGTTAAAAGTACTAATTTAGTATGTAATATATATTACATATTAGTTACCAGGTGCCAGAAACTGTTGTTAGTGCTTTGCATATCTTAATTCACCAACTTTCATGATATAATAATTATTTCAAGTAAGTAGTATTGTTATACCTACTTTAAAAATAAGGAAACATGAGCACATAGAGGGTAAGTGGTTAGTCCAAGGTCAGCTTGTGTTTTGGACCTGAGGCAGTTCAACTCCAAAGTCTATATGCTTAATTACTGTACTTTACAACTCTCTGTCAGCAATTTGAAACAAAATAGGCTTTTATAAAATGTTTATTTGTGAGACGGATGTTTGGAACCCAGGATGTATACATCAAATGGCAATAACACATATGAGCCAGTATTTAGTTAGGCCTACATAATATTATGTGGGAAAACATATGCAGACTTCCATTTCAGCCTTCAAATGTTATTTTTATTATGCTATTGATCTGGAGGTTGAAATAGTGACCATCTCCAATCCCTGCTTCCCTGTTCCAAACAAATTTTGCTTCCTCTTATAGCCCTTGACAGAGCCTTCAGCAATGAAGAGTAAGAGGTAATGAATAGATGTTTTTCAGGTGTGGAACCAGAAGAGTTAGATGGCGAAAGGGTTGTATGAAGAAGGTGGTTGTAGGTAGAGAAGGGATTGGAGCAAAGTTAAGAGGAAAGCATACAATGCCCTTAATGGTGAGAAGCAAGGAGGAATGGGAGAGAATAAGTGTGGAAGTAGGGAGATAATATATTCTTCTTCTCTTTATCTTCAATCTTTTTAATGTAGATCTCCCATAAGTCACATCATTTCTCAGATATTTGATAAACACCTTTTGATATTAGCTGTCACATCTCTTCCAAATCATCCCTTTCCTTGGGTGTATCGAATGTTCTTAGATCTATGGTTTCTAGGTACTGTCACCATACTGATTGCTTGAAATTGAGTGTTTATATCTTACTTACATTGATATTTAGAGTTAGATTAAATGTTCAAAAACAGCCTAACCAACAGTGTGAAATACAGTGAGATTTTTATTATTCATTATTGTTACATTTTAATATTATATCTGTAATAAAAGATTGAATTCAGTTTTGTTCTCATTGATTGTATTTTAATTTATTATAGAAAATTTCAAACATATACAAATGAGACAACCTTTAATGAATTTCCAGGTATCTGTCACCCACCTTCAGCAGTTATAATTGCATGTCCCATCTTGTTTCACCTTTATCCCCATTCATTTTTCACAATTGCATTCCTTCTGCTCCACATTATTTTGAAGTAAATTCCAGACTTCTTTTTATCAACAAATATTTTGGTATATATCTCTAATAGTATTCAAAAAGTACTAACCATAATACCATTATTACATTAATTTAATAATCATTCCTTAATAGCAAATAATGTTAAAAGTTATTCAATAGTAATATTTTATGATTAATATTTTATAGCCTTTCTATGTCCTTTTATTTTCAGCTTATTTGTGCCTTTATATTTAAAGTGAATTTCTGTACACAACAAATAATCGGGTCTTGCCTTTTATTGTCTGAATATTTCTAACTTAATTACACTGTGTGCTTTTTCACTTATATTTAATATAATTTTTGATATGGGTGTGATCAGTCTAATATGTTGCCATTTGTTTTCTATTTGGTTCATTAATTCTTTGTTACATTTTCCACTTTCACTTATGTATGTATTTATTTTATTGACATATAATAGAGGTAATATTTTGGAGGCACATGTGATAATTTGATACATTCATATAATCGAATCAGGATAATTAGGATATCTATCACCTTAAATAGTTATCTTTTTTTACATGAGCAACATTGAAATATTCTCTTTTAGCAGTTTTGAAATGTACAATAGATATTTCTATTGGTATATTTTCAAATCTGAAAATTGAGGATCATAGTATAAAAATTACCTGTCAAATCTTATAAAATGAGAAACTGGTAAAGCTGGCATACCTTTCATGGTCTCTCTGACCCCAAACTCAGGCTTCTTATTTTTTTTTGTCTTCCTTAATGCCTTCTAATAGAGAGTATTTGTCCCCTGGAAGTTAAATAAATATTAGTAGGGACAAATGGGGTCAACTTTAAAGGTACCATCAGTTCCTGGAAATCTACTTTCAGAACTCTTCTCTATTAAACCATGAAGAGATTGATTTTTTTTCCTTCAACAAAGAAAGAGTTCCATTCATAAGTCTTTCTTCAAGCCTTGAAATTTAAAATCAATTTACTGATTCAACCAGTATGTTCCTTTTAAGCCTTATTGCTGATTTTGTTTGTGTGTTTGTTTGTTTTTTAATTTTAATCTCTCTCCAAGAAACATCTTTCTAGCTTGTAATAAAATATCAGCCATGCCTTACTGTTTTCTACAAGTCTCTTCCTTATTGCTGCTAATGGTAGGGGAGCATTTTTCCTAGTCACCAATTTCTTCCAGTGTGCAGAGCTTGTCCTATCTGTCCAATCCTATCACTATAAAATTCTCCATCTTACTTATAAGTTCTTCTTTATCATAACTTTTCTCTGACATTCAACTGTATTATAGCTAATTTCTCATATTATTTTTAACACTTCAATTATTATTTTCTAATGTTTGACTTTTTGAAAAAATTTGTCATTATAGAAGTATTTTCATTAATTAATATAAATCTTTCACTACTGAATGAGTTTATTTGTATAAAGTGACATTTGTTTTTCATTTCATACTGCACTCAGTTTGTTTATATCTTTTAATTGTCTCTGAGTAGTATGTGAAAACTATCATAATTCAACTCAGAAAAAATAACCTCATAATGAAGTTACAGCAATGTCGATCATTAATGCCTCTAACAGAAGTTAAGTAAAATGTAATGGCAAAGGTTAGAAATATAATTGATTTCTTTCTTCTAATATTTAATTATGAGTATGAAAACTTTCTAGATGTTAAATTGTCTACAAAAGAATTAATTGTCTCCCTAATGGTTAAAAAACCCATATTTTAAAAGCAGATATATGTTGCCAGGGTGGGAGGGTCACTGCAATTTATATTTACATAGCTCTGTGACTGATTCAATTCTTCTTTCCTTGCTTAAGGGGAAAGACTCATAGCTTGGCCTGACTTGTGGGTCCCAAAGATGAGAGGTCAGGAATAGCTCGCTCTTGGAGATTGAGAAGATTCTAGAATCATAGTAGAATGCAGCTATGAGAGTCCAGCAGGTTGTGAGTAAAAAGAGAGCATTTCAGGGAAATTATTTAGCATTGCATTTACTATCCATGGATGATGTGATTGCAAGAACAGGCACAGGATAGATTCTGGTTCAATATTAACCTTAAAATAAATATATAGCTATAATTTATGTTATAGACTCTAACACCATAGTTTTAACATTCACATATTTAATAAGTACATATTCAGAAATGTACTATTCTATGAGCTATAGGAATACAAATGTGAATCAAATTAGTCAAGGATTCAGCCCTTAAAAGTGAATATAGATAGGATGATAAGTCTGTGCAAGTAAGTAAACACAAGGTAGAAAATGATATATTTCAAAAATGAAGTACAGAAATACAAATAAGCAGTAAGAGGAAGGAGGAGGTTCTTCTCAGTTGGTATGGTTGGGGGAGACTTTAGGGAGAAGTAACAACTAACCTGAACCTTAAAAAGTAGAATTTGGAATATTATGTTTTCCCTTATAAAGATGTCTAAGTAGATGATCAGCATAAATAAAGAAAAACAGCAGGTTTGCTATTCTTGTTTTCTTTTAGCACAATAATTATAGGGTCAGAGCTGTATTTGTGGAAGAATGCATGATGAGGATAAACCTGAAGTCAAGTCTGCAATGAAAACGAACAATTCAGTCACCATACTCCAGACATGAGAAATGGTACCTATGAACTAATGGCGAAGCATATGCATTTGCAGGACAAAGAGAATCTCAAAAGGAAAATGAGATTTCTGTGCCAAAAATACTTAGTAAATTGGAAATGTGAAGGTTAAAGTACAAATCTGAAGATAGATCTCCAGGAATCAATAGTTACTGATTTTGTTAAGGAACAATATAGAAAGAGAAGAAGATTAACATAATCCCCTTAAGAAATACCTACGTTTAAAGACTCAGAGGAAGAAGCTAGAGGATGCCATGTGAGAGTGGACAGAGAAGATGGAAACCATCCTGGAGGGAGCAGCATCATGGAAACCTGTGGAAAGAGGAGTTTCAAATAAAAGTGGTGTTGATACTGTGCATTAAAAAGATCTGCTGTGGACCACAAAAGCTACATATTAGATATGTCCATTTACATGATGATACAGAAAAGGCGATGCTATTGGAGCAGAGAACAGATTGGTGATTGTCAGGGACTGAGGATGGAGGGTAATGATTGAAGGCAGAGGGCAGCATGAAGTAATCTTTTAGATTGATGAAAATATTCTTTATCAGGATTGTGGGAGTAGATTCATACATTTATTGTTCAAAACCCGTAGAGCTGTACACCACAAAGAATGATTTTTACTGATTGTAATTTTTTTTAATTTAAAATAAGGGAAAAGAAAGAAACAATGAAGTCATTGGTTTGTTTATTGAAAAGTGTAAATTCACAGTGTGGAAGATGAAAAGTCTATGGTAAAGAAATGGAAGCCCTAGGCAGACTACTTTGTCAAGAAGTTTCATGATAAGAAGAAAGAAAAGAAAGTAGCTTCATGGCCTATCTGGTTTAATTAAAGGAAGGTGGTTGTTTGAAGAGAGGAAACTTAGAGACTTCTGTAACGACAGTTAAAAAAAGAACATGAATATTCCAAGGAGAGTAAATAGTTAATGTAGAAAACCTTTAAGGCCGTTGGAGGTCATGGAAAGAGAATAAGAGTCACTTTTTTATACTTATGAGAGGGCAAAAGGAATAGAAAATGAATGTAGATGGAATCACTTTAAAGAGATTCAACACAAATCTCGTTAAAATATTCACTGGAATTTGAGATGGAAGTATGGCAAAATCTTGTTTAGCCAAGCCCAATTCACCTTTCTTATTAATAAAATCTGAATTTTCATGTTTTTTTACCCTCCCAAATCCTTTGCCATCTTACGAGCCTAAAGACTCCCAATGTGTAGTCCCTAAACCAGCAGCATCACTATCACCTGAGAATTTGGTAAAAAAGCAAATTTGGGGCTACATTCCAAATATAGTAAAGCAAAAACTCTGCAGCCCAGTAATCTGTGTTTAAACAAGCCCTCCACATGATTTTGATCCACGTTAGTCTTTGAGAACCACTGGTCTAAGCCTATCGGGATACTTCCATTCTGTCTCTTTGCGATTCCTTTACACTGAAGCACACAATTCAGCCCCTGTCAAAGAAACATGATAGGAGGCTTGCTGCTTGTGTTTGGTCAATGATTTCTTTCTGATCAAGAAACACCTAGAGATAATCAGCCTTTTCTGCCTTTGGATTGGTAGTATGTGGATGTGATGCTAGAATTGCAGCAGAAAACTCACCTTAGGGATGAAACCTAAACACAAAGGCCAGTAGGTTGAGTATGATGTAATGGGAACTTAGAGAAGGAACCTGAGTTCTTGATGACGTCCTTAGATCACTAAATCAACTCAACATGGGACTGATTATATCTGATAATTTTCTAAATAAGTTAATAAATGACCTCATTGTTTAAGCTACTATTAATTGTGGCATCTCTTGCTTGCAGGCATCATAACAAATATGAAAAATAATAACTTGGTTCTGTTACATTCTCCAGAATCTTTTCTATAAAAATATTTTAGTTCACTGTAAAATTTCATATGCTTTTATCAACAAATTATTTAATCAAAAATTATTTAATCAACAAATATATGAGAGTATCAGTAGCAACTATGAGTAGTCATCGGTACATAATCTGAAGCCATATATCAAGATATTTATCAGAGGCATTATTACCAACAGAAGTGGTGTTGCCTTTGGCAAACATGAAAAGTCAAGTTTCATAGGTATTTACCATTAGAGTTTGATTTGCCTGAAATACTAAAGCAAGAATAAAGAGGGAAAATGGAAACAATGAAGCAAATGTACTTAAATTTTTATAATCCTTGAATTATGATGAATATAGATTTTCATTATATAATTATCTTTATGTATATTTTAAATATTTAGAATAAAATGTAAAAAGTGTCAATAACAAAACCAAAGAGATAAATTAAAAATAAAAGGATGGAACATATACACAAATAAGACAAACATAAGAAAATAGTTAGCTATTTTGTTATAAGAAAAATGTCATTTAACGCAAAAAGGTATTAATAGAGAAACCTCATTAAATAATAAAAGGAACAGTCTATTATAAATATAAAATAATTATTGTTTATGGATGTACAAAGTTGTTAAAATATATAGAAAATATGCTGATACGATTACAAGGAGAAATCAAGAAACTCATGTCATTGGAAGATTTTTAACACATCTTTTTTAAAAAAATGATCAAATAGACACTTAGGCTGTGGATAATTTAACCAAAAAATTAAGTAGCTCAAATAAATAGATTTTAGTGCAAGTCAATTAGTGGATATAATAAATTCTTTTTAAATAATTGAGAAAAGTTTAGAAAATTGATATCCCAGCAAGTTAGTAAAATAGCATATCTTGTGTAAACTTTAAAAACATGAAAAACAATCATATATGTTATTTATACTTACATATATAAAAGTATAATGTTTGTATGAAGATGAAAAACTTCATTTCTAACTTCAGATATGGTTACATTTGAGATCCAAAAGGGTTATATACAGGGCAGGTGAGAAGAATAGAGGTAAAAAATCACATTTGTTTCTTGGGATTTTTTTTATTATTACTTAAACATAATTTCAGTATAATGGAATCCAGACTGCACAATTCAGTTTTAATGACAGTAAGTATAAATTTCTGTAAATGAGAATGGGACATTTTCTCTTCTTCCCCCCAACCCCCGTCTCTCTTTCTTGCCTTGTCTTTTATAGCAAGGACATTGTGTTAGGATTCTCTAAAATTTAATGTGTCTATATTTGTGAATTACAATGATAAAATTGTATTATAATAGACAGATGGCAGTTCCAATTATATGTGTTCAGAGAAAATTTTTTCACAAACAGTAGTTAAAATTGTGAGCCAGGATCTAACAACTAACGTCTGTAAATAAGACATGTCATATTCTACATGCCCCTGAAGGTATTTCTAAAGCAGTTTTATCTACTCTAAAGTAGGTAATGTACAGTGAAGCCAGAGAAATCATGATACCATAATATTTGTGGTTGTCATAATATTTTTAGATATTGTGAAGTATCCCAAATCAAATATTTTCTAATGTTAATACATATCAGAAGATTTATCCTCTGTACTAATTTATTTTGACTCCTACAATATTTTCTTTAGAATGATAGTATCTGATATGAATGTCTTCAGCTTTATAATCACCAGTAATATTCTCAAAGTGAATGTGGTTAAACACACGCATACACACACACACACACACACACACACTACATATATATATAAAATTGTTGAAATGTCAGTATAATGGTTAACCCATGTAAGACTTACTTATTTCATTTATAAAGTGGTAGATTTATTTTACTGAAGTTTACTTGAGGCAACTATTAAATAGATTAATGAATAATAATTATTAATTTTAATTTTCTAAATATAAATATTTTATCATGATAGAAAGAGTCCACTTACATTTGTCATTGTGTCTACTTTGTGCAGACATTGTTCTGAACTGGATAGTGGCTAGAGAAGAGAATGATTGAGAAATCTTGCAAAGATGAATTACATAGGGTTACCATTCTTGGGAGTTGACTGTGACCAAGTGAGAGGCAGAAAGATAACTACAAGTCAAGGATGCTAGAGAAGGAAACTATGATAGAGAAGTGGGGATGACTTCCCAGAAGAATCTGGTAAGGATGAAGTGACATTTGTGCTAGACCTGGGCAGATGAGTGAGAACTTATCAGAAAAAATGGGAAGAAGTGGCCTTTTACATACAGGTCAAAAAATAGGCAAAAATTATATAAAACTCAATCTTATGTGAGCAGTTTAAATGCCTTGAGATCTTAAACTGACAATCTTTCTTATGGTAATGGATTGCTTTTTAATTATATGCAGATATTTTCTTAGAGTGTACTGATTTTTTGAATGACTTGTAGACTTAAATGATGTTGATATATACATATTTATTATCATATAGTTTTAATATCCAGGATGGTTCCAATCTCAAAGTGTGTTCGGAGGAAGGATCTATAATTCCCCCAGCTTAAACCCCGCCCCCCCCATGCATTTCTTCAACCTATTCTCATCATCATTGTATCCCTCCCTGTAACTGGCTCTACCCAACACATTTTGAAAACGCCCATCTAATCCAACCCCTTTTGAGAGCTGAGTCATATTTTGCACTATGTGCCACAGACCTTTAAATAGATTTTAATCCAGTTTTCTTTACTCCCAGTTCAATGTTACTTTCAGTGCTTAATCCTGCTTCAGTGCTACATCTTACAATAATTAATGCTATGTAGTTATGAAAAAAATACATTTACATTCTGTAGAAGAAAGAGAAGCTAAATGCTGCTCTCTCTCAAGTTTTCCTTTCATCTTGGTGAAGCCCCTTTATTTATTGCTTAAAGATTAACCCTGAGATTAACATTCTAAACCCATTTAGTTAGCTGGAAGGAATTTCATTCTTGCTTCAATTCAAGCATTTATAAGCCTCAAACTACTGAAAATTAAATTGGCCCCTTAGAGAAAACACATCACTAATGAGTATTTAAACATGGCATACATCTCATGGAATATACCTCAACTAGTAACGACTAAAAACAATAATAAATAATTTTAAATGATATTTATGTTTTTCCATGTGGGGATTATTTTCCTATTTTGCTAGATGTTAACATTAAAGATCTTTGCATCAGCAGACATTATTAAATATCTCTAATGTTATCAAATGTCAGGTCTATCACGTATCAAAGGCAATCTCTTAGGCTATGTTGCCTTGACAACAAATCTTGGTTTTGTTGTTCTTACTGACTTGAATTCTTGGATTCTGAGAATTTAATAAAACTCTTGCTGTATTCAAATCAGCTACCTTTCCTATACCTGTAAAACAACTGCCCATTCACTAAAGCATTCATCAAGTTGTACTTTAAGAAAAATATACCTGTGGATATTTGTGTTCCTACACAGTTTGAATATAAGTTACAACAATTTGACACTATCAATTTTTGATTTTTAGAAATTATTTCATGTGCATCTCTTATTTGTACAAAAATATGAGCATATTATTTCCAAGGGATGCTAATTTGTGATACAAATACTCATATCTTTCAAAGGATTTTATATTCAGAACTGAGAAGCTTATTTTAAATTTAAAAGTAAATCACAGGTCAATATCTTGAGTCTTTCAAAAAAAGATTTATACTTCAGCAACTTTATAAAGTTTGAGTCTATTAGCCTAAGTTTTAAATTACTTCAATTATTTCTGGAATTTCCTTCTCTCTCTTGTCATTATTAGTTAGGTTTCACTCTGTTTTTTTTTTTTTTTTTTTAGATACAAGACTGAGATCTGACAACTTTCGAGTTTAGTCATAAATTAGCTAGATGATCATCTCCAAATCTCCCAACTGCCTGGGATTACTATGTCTTTTAAAATTTAAACAAACTTGAATCAGCAGTTCATTGCATGTTTCCACAAATCTGCAGAAATATTTTGAGGGCATGAGACTATGATCTAGGCATTCTACTTATATTCAAGTATAGTGTAAATCTGCTTTTTTTTTTTTTTTAAATGAAGCACACAAACAATGAGTATAGTGTTGACTATTATTCTTACCAGAAGCATATAATATAGACAAACACATAAGGCATAAGGCATACATCAGAGGTATCGCGGTTTGAGTCCACCACATTAAATCAAATATCACAATAAAGTAAGTCACAGATTTTTTTGGTTTCCCAAAAAAATTTCTTAACTGTCACCTCTCCAAAACCTTAGAAAGTATATATCTATTTTCCTAATTTTCCATTTTGTTGGTAAATAGTTTAATTTTAAGTGCTGAAAATATTTCATAAAAATATTTTCCTGTGTAATAACTTGCAATTGCTTTGTAGTTTGTCACATATCATCCCATTCATTCTTTCATTTAATCTTCATTACAGTACTGTGAGATGAGCAGGAAATGATTATATCTCCATTTCAAGTTTGAGAAAACTGAGAATCACAGACATTTGGGGACTAAAGTTATAAGTTGAGTTAAATTACATCTAGAACAGAGGGCTTACAGCCAGCTCTAGTTGGACTCTAACACTCACATTTAATAAGACAGAAAATAATAATTAACATATTTTTAATTTCAATTTGATCAAACTGAAATAACAGTTATTAAATGCCTATTATGTTAAAGTACTTTGTTGAGTAAAACTGTGTAAGATAGATTAAAATATAGAAGAAGATAAGAAAATATGTGATGTTACAAGTTATAAGAACATTACTAACCTGTAAGAAAATATTTTTAGCAGAGGGTTCTGATAGGAACCAGAATTTGAGGGTTAGGGAGTAAGGGAGTGATAGGGCCTGGACATAGCAGATGAGGACTGTTCTTTGGAGAGGTGGAGGCTTTGGGTTGGGGTAAAATGATGAAGGGAATGAGAGAATACATGCACACAAAAGAACAACATACAAATGAAGAGTGGTTTGAAGGCATTTGTATAAAGACATGTAAAAAGAAGGCAGAAATGATTGAGAATTAATAGAGTTGAGAGCCTAAGGAAGCAAGTGGAGAGGTAACCTGGGACTGGAGAAAACATTTTTCAGATAGTCAAGTAAAATCAATATGAAAAAGTAGAATTTTTTTCAGTAGGAATAAAAACTGAGGATTTTCATTTTGGAAGACACTCATCTGAGCAAGTGAGAGAATTGTCCTTCTCCCTTGAATTTGGTATTTATTTTAGGATGATGGAAAAGAGATGGGGGAGAAATGTAATAAAGTTCATCAAAGGTGAATATAGATGGCCAGAAAACAGTAATCTCAGAGAATTTTTGGTGGAGTTAGTCAATACAATCTTCCCATGTTTTCTAACAAGTGGCAGCCTATGAACAACAGAGCACATATATGTGAAGGGTTACTTAACTATGGAGGGCTGGGTAAGACTTAAGAGGAAGGATGAAGAAGGAACACTTTGCATTTATTATTGGGTTGGGAAAGGAGCTGGAAGCACCTGGTTGGAATCTTTGTGGCTGTGGAAAAGGCTTTGTTAGAAATTAAGTGACAGGAAATGAGCTAGGGAAGAAGGCAAACCGACACTGCCAGAATCAGCCAGAGGCTTAGAGCTTCTCCAGTGAGCTAATTTAAGTCTCAGGAGCCTGCTCCCTGCCAAGCTCCAACGGGGAGAGAAGAGAAAGTTAGTACAGCCACAGCCACCAGAGCCATCTGGAGGACTCAAGAGTTGTCTTTCCTCCCTTGCTCAATGTCACACAGCTAAACAATTGTGAGAACTGTGACTGAACTCTGGCAGCCTGGCTCTAGGGTCTCTGTCCTCAACACTATAATTTTTGTCTTTGTGGAGATCACATATATTCAGATTATAAGTGAAGTGGTACTTTTTAAAAATCTTGAAGCGTGGTGGGAGAATTACTTTAACTATTTTCTACTTTTTTTTTTTTTTTTGCTTTGTCTATGTATTATTCATCTGGCTCTCATAAATGAAGATGTAAGTGCAAGTTGGCATCTTGCTTTGGAACTGGTACAATGCTGTTCATAAATTCAAATGGTTACCAAAATATGTGAAACTTGTGCATATATTATTTTAATTGACTGTTTTCTTAATTCAGAAGTGAGATTCTTCAGTTTTATATCTATGACACTAGAATATACAGCAAATTCTCTCAACTCTGTCAGACATTCAGTTAATTATCTAATGTTTCATCTGCATTTTAGCAAATAACCAGGTCTAATGCTTAATACAGCTGACTAAAGGATTTGATACTCTGCATCCTAGTCTTTTTAATCAGATATTTTATTTTTTATTATTATTATTTTTAATTTTGGCATATTACAGAGATACAAATGTTTAGGTTACATGTATCACCTTTGCCCCACCCGAGTCAGAGCTTCAAGCGTGTCCATCCCCCAGACGGTGCGCACCGCACCCATTAGGTTTGAATATATCCATCTCCTCTCCCTGCTCCCATCTGCCTGACACCTGATGAATGTTACTACTTTATGTGCACATAAGTATTGATCAGTTAATTCCAATTTGATGGTGAGTACATGTGGTGCTAGTTTTTCCATTCTTGTGACACTTAGTAGAAGGGGTTCCAGCTCTATGCAGGATAATACAAGAGGTGCTAGATCACCATTGCTTTTTGTGGCTGAGTAGAACTCCATGGTATACATATACCACATTTTATTAATCCACTTCTGAATTGATGGGCACTTGGGTTGTTTCCACATCTTTGCAATTGTGAATTTTGCTAAAATAAACATTCTAGTGCAGATTTCTTTTTTGTACAATATTTTTTCCCTTTGAGACATTGGCCTAGAGAAAGAATTTATGAAGAAGACCCCAAAGACAATCACAGCAACAACAAAAATAAATAAATGGGACCTGATCAAATTAAAAAGCTTCTGCACAGCCAAGGAAACTATCACAAGAGCAGACAGACAACCTACAGAATGGGAGGAAATATTCACATGCTACACATCCAATAAATGGCTGATAATTGGAATCTGTATAAAACTCAGGAAAATCAGCAAGAAAAAATCAACAACCCCATTAAAAAGTGGGCAAAAGACATGAACAGAAACTTTTCAAAAGAAGCTAGACTAATGGCCAACAAATATATGGAAAAATGCTCAACATCTCTGATTATCAGGGAAATGCAAATCAAAACGACAATGAGATATTACTTAACTCCAGTGAGAATGGTTTTCATGAAAATGTCCCAAAACAATAAATGCTAGCGTGGAATGTGGAGAGGTAGGAACACTCATACACTGCTGGTGGGACTGCAAACTAGTACAAGCTCTGTGGAAAGTAATATGGAGATACCTCAAGAGCTACAAGTGTAACTATCATTTGATCCAGCAATCCCAGTACTGAGCATCTAATCAGATATTTTAAAAATTTATAATTTAAAGATAAGATTCAGGCCAGGCATAGTAGCTCAATGCCTATAATCTTAACACTCTTGGAGGCCAAGCAGGAGGATTGCTTAAGCTCAGGAGTTACAGATCAGGCTGAGAAAGAGTGTAAGACCCCATCTCTACTAAAAATAGAAAAAATTAGCCTGGTGTGGTGGCATGCACCTGTAGTCCCAGCTACTCTGAGATATTGAGGAAGGAGGATCACCTGAACCAAGGAGTGTGAGCTAGGCTGAAGCCTCCAAAAACAAACAAAAGATTCAGAGAGCATGTGAGTTTAACTCTTAATCTTTTCCCTGTTATTTCTCTACTTGCTATTCTTGTTTTTCCTTTTTTATGGCAATAAAATAAAGTCAAAACAATGTCTTCATCTATATTAGTGCTCTGCTGATATAAACCCCACTCCAATCCAAGATAGAGACATCAGATTCTGCTCCAGTTTCAACTTATTTCAGTGTCTTGGGGCATAATATGAGGAAGAATAGGACATAAGGCTGTATTTATGTATCTCGAACAGTTTAAATTATTTAATATATCATGAATCTGGTATCCACATTTTAGTTTGTTGAAGAGTAAAAGGTGAATATATATCATTGCTTAGATGGGCTTAATGCTGTGTACAGAAATTTCCACCAAAAAAATCTTGCTTCCAAATATTTATATTTTAATTTTGAAAGATGTTAACTTCCTTTTTATTAACTCTCTGATCATTTGCCATAAATTTTTATAATAGACTTAGTAAAGATATGATTGCCTGACTTTTTGAAGACAGACATTTATCCTTTATCCTAAACAAACTAAATCTAATCTGTCCATTCTCAATGACAGTTCAGCAGATTAGAAAAACATTATAAAAGGATATGATACAAGAATGAAAAAAAGAATGTTTCCAAAATTATGTAACATTTTAGACCTGTAATTGAAAGAAACATTAAAGAGTCTTGTTCATAATAGGCAACATATTCTACCACTGTGAAGCTGAACTTCTTGCTGTCTCACAGCAGGGTGCAACAATAAAAAATAATTCCTTGATTTTGACACTATTCTCATAGACTCTACACTCCTAAATATGAACAAGGAATTTAATATACTTTATTAGGCAGCGCTTAGGATGTTCCCTTTCTCAAATGGCTGGTACCTTTCTCTCAGTAACCCTTGTGGGATGAATTTCAGTATTTGTGTACAACTGCTATATTTGAGCACTTACAGTAGAATAAGCCTTACATGAATATTTAAATATTTGTTTATAACATATGTATCCTCCTTGCCAGTTTGTTTTCAGTTTTGTCTTCCACTGAATTTTACCTGAGTTTTGGATCCTGTCTGCCTATACCTTGACTAAGAGTAAATGCCTTCTTGTCTTAATGATCATGAAATGTTTTTTGTAGTAGATAAAGTTTGCAAAACCCCTTATAGTTGAGAGGAGATGAAGTGGAAGCCATGTTTTTGGTATCTTCATACAAGCTAAAGTCCAATGTAAAAAGTACAAGGGATCACACTGAAGACCTGATATCACTGATTCAAGCTGAGGGTTTGTATGGAAAATTGGGTAGGGTTACAATAGAAATATCTTCTTGGTTCCTACAACAAATTAAGGAATTTAAATTTTATCCTTTAGGTGCCAAAGAAAGTTAAGAACAGGTAACTGGCATGACCAAAGCATCAGGGCTAAATACTAACTAGGAGCCTTTTATAGTAATATGAGCCTAACTTACAGTAGTTGCAGTGAGATAGAAGGGTATATGTGAAAATTTTATGACAGAAAAATCAATAGAACTACCCACAGCTAAGCATTATCTTGGTATTTGTTAAGGCAAGAAAAAAAAAAGACTAAACATAACTTGATGAATGTTTTGAGTTTATGTATCTGGGAAGTAGAACACTCTTAATTGAAACAGGGATGTCAGTGACAGGTTAGGTTGGAGGATGATGAGGTCAGGTTTCACATTTGCAACAAGACATTCAATGAGGTATATCAGCAAGAAGTTAAAATATGGACTGAGATAGCATGAGACACATATAGGGTGAAAAATTTGGAAAAAAATAGCATAGAGGTAGCTGATTTTCTTTTTCTACCATTTTAATTTGTGATGAGTTGTACAGTACCTATTAAACACATCAAGTCATCCTGAAGGAGCTACTCTGTAAATAAAAGGACAGTAAAACATTAGCTGCCTCAAGTTGGAGCTGATATGAATAAAAGAAATATAACCCACAAGACTTTGCTTAGTTTGGTTGTCTGTCTTTCCATACCAGTTTGTGTGGCTTAGCATATGTGACAGGCAGAGTGACAGGGGCCAAAATAAATGAAACTCATGGTCTAATTTCAGCCGTGGTTTAGGTTCTATTCATAAGCACATATTATTTACATTTTTATAGAAGTAGAAAAGAAGTGAAGCCTACTACAGCAGCTATCTCAATTTGACTAGAAAAGCAATTTATTATAAAAGCATTTTTAACCTTTCTCAGTCTGCCCTCCCTAAAATGAAGATAATGATATTAACCTGCTGCAGTCACTGAGTAGTCACTATAAATAACTCATTGGAAAATAACAAAAATACAATTTAAAAGTAAAAATAATGAGTAACCCACAGGATCATAATATAGCCAGGGCATATTATGACTTTACTATATATAATATGTGTTCTTTCTCTGTATGCTTTTAATCTAACCTAATTTTCAGACTTGTGAAAAATGGTCATCATAATTTAGTTTTTCTGAAGTAGAAGCTAATCAATTATTTCCTCAAAAAAAAAAAAAAAAAAAAAAAAGGAAAGGAAATGGAAAAGTAGAAATCCAAAGAAGCTTCTTTGAAAGAATTCACAAATGTATTATTTTTAAAATAACAAGATTGGTATTTTAACAAATGTCTCTGAAGAAGAGTCATGTAATAATTTAGAAACTACTAAGATATTATGATTAGAAAGAGATGTGTTCCTTATATTTATCATAAGACATGTATATCTATTAAAAGAGGAAAAGTGAATATTATGCCAACACAAAATTGCATTAACAAAATAATACACAGAATAGAGAACAATTTATTATAATAAAATTGCTCATTCGGTGCTGGGAACACATATGTTTTAGGTTCATTTGGACCCTGGTATTTTTTTTCTTCTCAACTAGTTGTTTTATTATTTTGCTTGAGTGAAATATTCACTACTTTTTTATGACTATCTTATTGTAGCCTCAAAGTACTTTATAAATAAGAAAAAAGATAAACAAAGACAATAATTTCATGGTTATTAAACATTCCAAAATGTTCTGTCTAAAAAATGGGATTATCAACTATGTTAATATTACCAAATTGTTGAAACCAATTTCTATGTATCCTTTGCTCTAAGATATTTATCTCATAGGATGCTTGGTTAATAGCTGGATCTTACTGGCCAGTTGTATTCATTCCTCATTGTGAAGGGAAATAAACTGATAATGCTATAATGATATTAATTTTAAATATGCCAGCATCTTCCCTAGTGAGCACAACAGGTCAATTAAAAGCTCAATTTTGGGGACAACTAAAACTATTAGTCTTTCATCTGCCATTTAAATAACTGTGATGTTTGTTATGCTTCTTTTAACCTGTCTAAGTCTCAACTGCTCAGATGTGATTAAATGAAGTAAATTTGAAAAATAGTTGGAGCAGAGTAATGATCATTAAATGGCAAATATTCTCAGAGGGAAGCTATATTACTGGTCACTGCTTTTTTACTATACAGTTAGATGTTTTCATTAGCAAACATATCTCCTTTAAAATTTTGTTTTCTGTTCCTCAGCTGGATAGCATAAGAAAAAATCAGTCATAATTTTTGTCAACTGTTTTATCCATGGAGACACAAATAGTTAAGGAGCCTGTACTTCTTTAACCAGTTATTTAAGGCAATGACTTCTGACTTCAGTGTTCTCTTTCTTCCACAAGCCATGGAAAACTCTCACAATTATATTGCCACTTTACCTTTTTAGATTCATATAAGTCTATTGTTTTTGGATTAAGAAAAGGCTTTTATTTCTGATTCACAATGACCTGTGTTATATCAATAAATAGAGGATTTTATGTTTACTTATAAACACAAAATATAAATGTATCTACTAAAATATAGATTTCTTTAATGTGTACTTTAAGATGATCAAAGAAAAAATATTAAACTTTTCAATAGGGTTTTTCTTGGTAAAAAAAAGCAGGACCTGAGGTTTTTGGTGACTGTTAGATCTTTTGATATGCAAGATAATATATGGAGAAAATTAAAATGCTGAGGCATCCGCAAATCCAACCTGAATTGAGGTTAGGAGTTTGCCTCTCAGCAAACTAGTCTTGGGAAAGTTGTCTGTCTCAGGGGACAGCTGAGGGCTGTGATGTTTACACTATTTTTACACTCTCACCATTGATAATTATATATTGAAACAGACGAATAGGTCTCTCCTTGTCATTTGGATAGGTCATAGGTTGGGAACCATTGATATAACTGATTGCTCACAATTATTATCTTTAACCATGTTGAACCTTCTAGTATCAGAGACCTATAATATGTCATATATACGAAGTCTATCCTAGGGTTTCAGTGGACACAAGATATTTATCTTTAGAATATTTCCTCAATCATAGGGGGAAATGCACATAGCATGCATTTTGAAACTGAATTCTTCTTCCCTCAGTTAACCAAATACTATTTCAATCAGTTTCCTTCCTTTATTCATTTATTCATTAATTCACTTAAAATGAATAAGCACACAGTAGCTACAAATTTTTATAAGAACAATGCTTTCAATAAAGGAAACAATAGCTTAGTACAGAGACTGCTATGGAAACATATATTTATTACACAGTATGGCAAATGTAATGTCAGAGAGATATATACTGTACTATGGCAGTGTGGACCAGGGTCTTTTTACCAAGTCTAGAGGAAATGCAGAGGTCTAAGGCATATTTTCTGGATGTGAATGAGGCATGATTTGAATTTCATAGGATCTACCTAGTTAACAAGAAGAACACACATTCCAGGTACAAGAAGAGGCTGAACAAAAAAAAACGCAGTGGTGAGAAACCTCACTGTGTGTAAATGCTTAAACATTTACCAGATGTAACCTTGGGGAAGTTAATTAACCTTCCTTATCTTAAACTTTCTCATCTATGTCATGAAGATAATCTCATAGAGTTTTTGTGAGGATTAAATGAGATGATTCATGTAAACTTTTTAGCTTTGTGTCAAATGCATAATGAGAACTCAATGTTTTTGACTCTCATATTTGTGCCTGGGATCTACTAAGTGCTTTGTATGATTATCAAAGCAGCCTCACTGCAAAGTATTCAAGCTTAACCATTGAATAAATGTTAACTGGTATTGTGTATAAAAGTGATATGTTTAAGCAAAGGGATGCTAACATTAATAAGAATTTTAAAATGATACGAAGTAGACATAAAGAGTGTTAAGAGATTTAATAACTATATTCTTATTGGGCAATATTTAGAAGTGAATTGCAGACTACGGGCAAATTTTGGTAACCCAACAAAATTGATGGATGAAATTATTTAACCATGAAGGAAAGATAGAACTTTTATTTGTTTTAAAAGTATTCCATTTACAGGCCGGGCGCGGTGGCTCACGCCTGTAATCCTAGCACTCTGGGAGGCCGAGGTGGGCGGATCCTTTGAGCTCAGGAGTTCGAGACCAGCCTGAGCAAGAGCGAGACCCCATCTCTACTAAAAATAGAAAGAAATTATATAGACAGCTAAAAATATATATAGAAAAAAAAAATTAGCCGGGCATGGTGGCACATGCCTGTAGTCCCAGCTACTCGGGAGGCTGAGACAGGAGGATCCCTTGAGCTCAGGAGTTTGAGGTTGCTGTGAGCTGATGCCACGGCACTCACTCTAGCCTGGGCAACAAAGTGAGACTCTGTCTCAAAAAAAAAAAAAAAAAAAAAAAAAAAAAAAAAGTATTCCATTTACAATGTGTGATGTTAACATTTTCATTGACAAAATGAAACAAGTTCACCAGTAAATATATTAGAAAATACCATATTAAAAAGCAAACAAAGCAACCCTGCTTTAATAAAGCTAGTGGATATTTTCTTTCCACAATTATATAGCACTATCAAATAAAAAATTAGACTTGTGGCATATTTCTGACAGTTCTGTGTTTCCTCCTATGTAAGGAGGAAAGTGTACAATAAATAATTTTTTTAAATGAATCACCATAAAACATTTTCTGGTATTGTAGATAGGTCACTAGCTTGTAATTCCCAAATGTTCTTTTATGTGCGTTTTAAAAAATGGTAAGAAGCAGTCTTTTCTACTCATCTAAAATTCAACTACTCTCCCGTAAGTGCTTATCTATAAAAAGTAATTGCTGTGAAAGTTCATCTTCCAGTTCTTTAGCACTCTCAGGTGGATGGTTTTTCAACTGACCTACAACCATTAAGCTTGCTTAAGTAGTCCCCAACTATTTGGTCTCTGTTTTAATTGCCATTGCTATGCATTCACCAGTTTGAAAGAATTACCTAAGTGAATAGAATACAGTTTAGCAAGGATGGCAACCTTGTAGTTCAATCAAGGTTGGAATAACTATTGTATATATGAAGGTTTAATGATAAATGACACAAAGAAGAAGGAAAAAAACATGATCATAATTAAATGCAATCTCAATGTAAAAAAGGTATAGATCTCTTTTGTGTTTAACAGTGTCTCTGACAATTACATACAGAAATAGAGCCTACCACTGCAAATCAGAGCCCAGGTTTAAGACCCGCATTGAAAGCAAGATACTGTAAATTGGAAAGTGTTCAAAGGAAAAGAACATAAAATAGTTATGTTTAAAAAAATACTGACTTTAAAGATGGCTAAAGTATTTGTGGACTATGAGAATGTTAGAGAAGATTCAGTCTGTGATGAATGAACTGCCTTTAAAGAACACTTTTAATGTCCTTGTGGCCTCTTAAAAGAGAATGGGCTCTGGAGAAGGTGAGCCTGGGTTAAAATAGCAGTTCTGCACTTACTAGTTGTATGATTCTGTGATATTTCTAAGTCCTCAGCCTCGTAATTTATAAAGTGAGAAAAAAACATTATGTATATTATGAGATTCTTGTAAAGATTAAATGAAATAATGTATGTAAATTACTTTGCACAGTGCCTAGGACATGACAAATTTTTGTTCATTGATATTATTAAATAACAGTAATTAACTAAAGCCATTCCTACAAAATATATTAACTGGCTGCATTCTTTTAAATGGGTTAAAATAAATAATTTACTAAAATTAGGCGTCTAGCACTCTTACTATACTTTGATCTATTTGTCTATTAGTGGAGAAACTGAAACAATAAAAGACATTGACACTCTGACTATTCACCAATTTATGCCTAAAACCTGAGAGCCTGACACTGATTGAATAGTTTATAAATATTTGTGGAATTAATAAAAAAAAATATGTTTTGTAGGATCTGAGATAGATGAATTTAAGGAAAATATTGATATGGAGAATTCTTATTATTCCCCTAGATGTTATGGATTGTTTTGGGTTATTCCACTAAATTGAAATTTTATTTCATTTTATTAAAATAAAAATGATTCTTCTCTCTATGTTGCATGAAAAAATAGCAAGGGGGCCACATATCTCCATTTGGTGTTCTGAGTATATTTTTATTTTACATAATAATATTTTTACATAATAGATTACATAAAGATTTTCCAATCTTTGTCTTTGAAAACTATGGTAATGAGAATGGAGAATAGTGATTGTATAGGTGATGGAGACTTTTCCTTTATAGGTAGGATTGCTTGGGCCCAGCACACTCCTCACTGGAAAGTCTCTATTCTCCTCATTCAATCATTCAGTCTCTAGAGAGATCTCTCTGTCCTCTGTCTTTTCTCCCTCTCTGTCCTCTGTCTTTTCTCCCTCAATCCCCGCCCCACTTCAGTTGCGTTTTTGTTATGCTAAGAGTGGAAACAGCAAGTGGTTTTCAGGTGCATCTGATCATAAATTCTAGGTGTCGCTTATTTCTATATCTTAATTATTTGTTGTATAATATGCCAATAATGTCCATCCAATATTTGTGATCATTTCAAGATAACAAATGAAAATTACTTTGGATATGGTAAGTGTTCATTAAATATTACTTTTTTCCCCCCTTTACTTTCTTATTACCAGATAGTAATAACATTTTAGGTTACTCAGGCAAACAGCAAGGCCTACCCAGTTATGTGGAAGGTAAGAGGATATACTTGATAATAAGAGCATTTTCTAATAAAATTAACTTTTTATATTTAATATTACTCTGAATTTATTATTCTAAACAAAAAGACAAAGAATTCATCAAAAAATTTTGAAAATAAGCAGATAACTAGTGTAAAGTATTTCCAACAATTATCATTCCATTCAATTTTATCAATACTTGTAGATTACCAGACTCTTGATAAAATTCTTTCATTCATGTATTTATTATTTCAATATTTATTTATTAAGAACTTATTACATGCCAGGCATTGTTGAAAGTCCTTAAGAAATATGAGTGAACAAAATAGACCTGCATAGAAGAAACTCATGTTCAAGCAGAAACAAAACTTCTCTTTTGACACACTGGAGTGTATTCCCTTCCTGAACTTGTATTGGCCTCCCTTTGAAGTTTCAAGTATCAGAATTTTACTCTGTAGAAGTCTGTTTAATTCAACATTAACAATAAAGGAAAAACAGATGGGACTGGAAAAGAAAGGTCAATGCCACGTTTATTGTCTTACCCTATCTCTAGTTGCCCACGGGAATTTAATTTGCCTATTTCATGATGGCCCTGTCTTGCAACTGCTTTCAGCTATTACATTTTCAATGGGCTTATTTCTACCCAGAAGAAGCGGTCTGGAAGAGCTTGCCTCAAAGTTGGTTTCCCTATTGTATGTATTAGAATGCTGTCAGTAACTTATTACAGGATATTATTGGATGTTCTTTGTCTTGCCGTATCACTTTCCCAGCAGAGGTACAGGTAATGAAAATCGCTGTGACTAGGACTTTGGATTTGGATAGTTCAATTAGTTGTTCAGGAAGTCTATCAAAAATGTGACTCCAGGTCCCTGAACTCCAGTATTTTCATTATTAGAGTGAAATGTCTGTGACAAATGAGGTATGATGGTCTAGACACCTCATCAGCCTGCTGGCTTGCAGCCTGAAGCAAAAGGGCAGTTTTATAAAACATCAAGGTCTTGGTGGGTTCTAAACATGTGATTCAGGACTAAAGCCTATGAAAAATGGGGAATATCTAACATTTGAAGACAATTATAAACTTTCATAGGCCTCTGAAATTCCACAGAGTCAAAACTATGCATTTCAGGAAGTGGTAAGATGTTATGGTTCAAGGTGAATTTCCTTATTGTTGTGGTTGTAAATACCCATATTATTTTAAGAAATGATTGGCAATAGTTTAACAATAGTAGAAAAGTTCATCTAACTGTATTTTTTTCCAAATTTTGATTTTAAGTAGTGATTAATAAATACAGATATTTTTTATTTTTATAAATTTCATATGTATGGCCAGGCACCATCAAGTAAAGTTTGTGCTAATATATGTGTGACTCACATATGTATACTAGGGGTTATCCATGGGAACAATGCTGTCCTCTAGGGGCATTTTGGTAATATGTGGCGTAATTTTTGGTTATCACAATGTGGAGGGTGCTGTTATCATTTAGTGGGTAGAAATACTAGATAATCTGTGAAATAAAAAATTGTGCTGCCTACGGACAGTATTCCCATGATTCAGTGCAGTGCCGACTCATGCAGCAGGAAAACCTGTTTGATTAGTTGAGCCGGGACCCAAATTCCATCCTACAGATAAACCCAGTATGCATTTTGTATGGTTTAAATATAGAATGAATTTTCCATCATTACAACCGCTATCTAAAATGAAAGAAAATGATACTTTATTTTGTTTGAAAATTTACTAACAGCTGTTTACCATTTTTATAATCACATTATTAATGCTAGTCTTCCATTTTAGTCACCAATTCAACACACTGTATCATTTCTTTTTTTTTTTGTAACCATAGCATTCATGGTGATTTTCCATCGACAAACATATGACTGCTTCATTATATAATGCACCAAATTGAAAATTTAAATACTTATTTTTAAATTACTTTTCTGTTAATTCTGTATGTGTCAGGGAGTTCTATTGATTGTTTTTTGATTTCAAAATGTTAAGAGGGTATGTATGTTTCTGATACATGGCTTGAGTCAGGGCTATAAATGTGTCTATCACCCAAATAGTGTTCATTGTACACATTAGGTGGGTTTTTAACCTTCACCTTCTCCCCCTGCCCCCTGCTTGATTTGCAATGACTTTTACTTTCCTTGGTGTACTTGTGTGCCCATCAGTTAGTTCCAATTTATTAGAGTACATGTGGTGTTTGTTTTTCCATTCTTGAGATACTTCAAGTAGGATAATGGTCTCCAGATCCTTCCAAATTGCTGCAAAAGGCATTAATCCATCACTTTTTATGGCTGAGTAGTACTCCATAGTATACATATATCACATTTTGTTAATCCACTCATGAATTGATGGGCACTTGGGTTGTTTCCACATCTTTGCAATTGTGAATTATGCTAAAATAAACATTCAAGTGCAGGTGTCTTTTTGATAAAATGACTTCTTTTCCTCTGTGTAAATACCTAGTAGTGGGATTGCTAGATCAAATAGTAGGCCTACTTTTAGTTCTTTGAGAAATCTCCATACTATTTTCCTTAGGGTTTATGGTAGTTTGCAGTCTCACCAACAATGTATGAACGTTCTTTTCTCTCTGCATCTGCACCAGGATCTATTGTTTTTTGACTTTTTAATGAAAGCCATTCTCACAGTAGTAAGATATCTCGTTGTGATATCTCGTGTTTTTAATTTGTATTTCCTTGGTGTTTAGTGATATTGAGCTTTTTTTCATATGTTTATTGGCCATTTGTCTATTGTCTTTTGAAAAACTTCTGTTCATGTCTTTCTCCTACTTTTTAATGGGATTGTTAATTTTTTTCCAGCTGATTTGTTTGAGTTCTTTGTAGATTCTAGTTATTAGCCCTTTATCAGATGTGTAGATTGCAAATATTTTCTCCCATTCTGTAGGTTGTCTAGTTGTTCTATTGATTATTTCCTTAGCTGTGCAGAAGCTTTATAAATTATCAAGTCTTACGTATTTATTTTTTTGTTACTCTAATTGCCATTGGAGTCTTAGTAATAAATTCTTTGCCTAGATCAATGTCTACAGAAGATTTTCCTACATTTTCTCCTAGCATTCTTATGATTTTATGCCTTACATTTAAGTCTTTTACCCATCTTGAATTAATTTTTTTGAGTGGCGAGAGATAGGAGGCCTGTTTCGTTCTTCTACATGTAGTTATCCAATTTCCCAGAACCATTTATTGAATAGGGCTTCTTTTCTCCAGTGTGTGTTGTCGTCTGCTTTGTCAAAAATAAGTTGGCTGTAGATAGATGGTTTTATGTGTGGGTTCTCTATTCTGTTCCATTGGTCTATGTCTCTATTTTTGGGCCAATAACATGCTGTTTTGGTTTCTATAGTCTTGTAGTATAGTTTGAAGTCTGGTAATGTGATGCCTCCAGCTTTTTTCTTTTTGTTCATAATTGCTTTGGCTATTTGGGCTCTTTTCTGGTTCCAAAAGAGCATAAAATTATTTATCTGTGAAATATGCTGTTGGTATCTTGATGGGGATTGCACTGAATCTGTAAATCACTTTGGGTAGTGTGGACTTTTTAACAATGTTGATTCATGGGCATGACGTTTTTTCCTTTTTTTGTGTGCCATCTGTAATTTCTTTCCTCAGTGTTTAATAGCTCTCCTTATAGAGATCTTTCACTTCCTTGGTTAAGTATATTCCTAGGTGTTTTATTTTCTTTATAGCTATTGTGAATGGTAATGAGTCTTTCATTTGACTCTCAGCTTGACTGCTATTGGAATATAGAAATGCTACTGATTTGTGTACATTGATTTTTATATCCTAAGTCTTTGCTGAATTTATTTATCAATTCCAGGAGTCTCTTAGTGGAGTCTTTAGATTTTTCTAGATACAAGATCATCAGCAGCAAAAAGTGGTAGTTTGACCTCTTCTTTCTTGATTTGAATACCTGTTATTTCTTTCTCTTGCCTGATTACTCTTGCTAGGACTTCCAGCACTATGTTGAATGGCAGTGGTGACAGTGGGCTAGTTTATTTTTTAATTAGCTATGATACATGTCTATAAATTGCATCTCAGATAATAAAAGAAAAATTTTTAAAATGTTATGAAAAGAATCTGAGTCTTCTAGAATTGGGAATCACTGATTTACATATATGTACAATCTGGCTGGTTGAATCTACAGCCAACCAGAAATGCTGTGAGTATCTAACTTGTAGGCACATTTCTTTGGTCGAAACATGTGTATTCTAAAGAATAGTCATGGAAAATCAAACCTGTAAATGGATAGCAAAATTTTGAAATGAAGGTCTGAAAATAAATTCTGAAGTTGAGATAATTTATTTTCTTTAGGAATTTCGACTATAAGTATATTAAATGCCTTATTATGCAAGACATCTTGATAAATGCTGGGGTGACAAAGACAAATATGAAATAATTAACTCTGCTAGAGAGTTTATATTTAGAGGGGGAGACAAATATCTGATGAATGCTAATGCAATGCTAATGTATAATTTATTTTGTAAAGTTATATGAAAGAATGAAAGAGGGAATTGAGAGGAAGCCTGGTGTAAGATGTAGTTTGAAAGCTATGCTGGGTCTTATGTTGTGGGAAGTCTGAAATATTGTGCTAAAATAGCATCATAAGAACACATACAAAAATGAAATACTGTTTAAAATAAGCAAATAACAGCAAGAAAACTTGTCTCAGATGTTTCTGTCTTTGAAGGAAATTGATTGTGTCATAACAGAAAATACTTACGGTCTCTAATGGGTTTCTTGAAAGCATAAACTGACGCATTCAGTGAGAAAAAGAAAAAAAATCAAAATTCGTCTGCATAATTAAACAATAATTTGAAGTTCCAAGAGAATCCCTAGAGAGACAGAATGAGAGTATGACGACAAATGGGGGAAAGTAGGTAGATGTGATGTTGGTTTCGGCAATGGTGACAGAGAGAAGGCAAGTGTGATAAACAGGAAACTTAAGAGCTCACGGAACTGTGCAGAAAAGTGCTCATGAAAATGTAACACTGTAGTCCACAGAGTCCAGTAAAGCACTGGTCTTCCCACATTTTGAATCAAGGGAATAAAAACAGTTTTACTTTAATTTTAAAGGAATGAATAATTGCAAAGGATAGAACATCCAACAAGTCAAAATAGTAATTGGGTTGCAGACTCCAAAGCAGTACTTTTTAAATCTCTCTGGAGATTCCATTTCCCCCCACAATCAGTCACAGACCAATGCTTTTTAAAAGTAAAATAAAATAAAAATTATGTGCCTCGATGTCACAGCAATGCAACTGCTTCAGTTCTGTGCTTATCTTCTGGTGGGATAGTATCCTTTGTAGACCGGTACTGGTTTATGTGCTACACGTTTTGTAGCCCTGCTGTGGATTTGATAGCATGTGTTCATATCTTAGTTGCACATGTTGTGAGCTTGTGAAAGACACTTCACCTCTATCACTCAGTTTTTTCATCTGCAGTAAAAATTGTGTCTACCTCATATTTTTTGTTGTTGTTGGAAATGTGAGAGACCATCACAATACTGGTTCTCCATTTCTTCTTCAGTAATAGAACCCCTGATTTTCAGTTGGATACCTGGAATAAAGACTACTTTTCTCCAACTTCTTTGTAGCTAATTATTACTATATCACTTAGTTCTGGCCAAGAACCTTTTAAGAGGAAATGTTTTATGCAATTTGGATTGTGCCCTTTGGTGTTTCTTTCTATCCTGATGAAATGGAGATGTGATGTTTGGTGCTTCTTGGGCCATGAGATAGAACTCGTATACTGAGGTTGCTGGAATAGTAAAATAGAAGGAGAATGAGTCTTGTATGCCATAAGCCGTTATACAAGCCCAGGAATTCCCACCTTCGGGTTCCTTTTAAGGTAGAGAGAAATAAAATTGTATCTTATTAAATTGTTTTAGATTTTCTCTCACATGCATTATAACCAAATCCCAACCTATCAATGAATAAATGAGAAAAGATCTGTAAAGCACTATGTGACACATAGAAGTCACTCAATAAACATTAATAGCAATTATTAAACAAGTACATTAAAATAATTAATTTGCTCAATAAGTATTTAATAACAATCTTCTGTGTACCACTATGTTTTATACTGGTGATGCAAAGATGATTAAAATAAATCATCTGTTCTTGTCTCAAAGTTACACTGTGATGCTAATCATTGACAGTAGGTTACAATTTTTCAAATGATTTTCAAAATAGAGAGTTAAGAGAAAAACTAGGTAAGTGTAAGTGTCTGGCAAGTAGTTTTCTTACTGCAAGTTGTCATCCATTGTGAGATTTTACAAAATAGTACAGAAAAAAATCATAATTTTTTGATTCTCCATATTTTGGCTTCCAGATTAGATGAAAAGTGGCAGAATTTCAGAGTTTAATTTTATGGAAATTGTATTAAGGTATTTTCTTAATATGAAAGTTAACAAGATGCCACTTTGATTGCAGAGGGATATTGAAGATTAGAGTGAACCTAAGCTAATATTTTGAAGGCCAGATCTCTTTCAGAAGATTCAGAGTTTGACCAAAACTGCAGATATATATATCTATTAGATTTCTTGATCTCAACTCTCAAACATCTTAGCAAAATTTAAGATCTTCGAAGAGTACTATTATTCTGATAGAAGTTTCAATATAGCAGGCTGATGTTTTCCAAGCATAGTTTGGGAAAATACAAATTAGATTTTAAAAAGTTTAGAAGTAATTGAATTTATGACAGAAATATAAATTGCATCTAGATTTTTATATTTTTGATATTATGTATGTTCTATCACTTTGTTTATAATTAGTTTAAAATAAGCATCATCATTTTTATTAAAAGTTACCTTTGGTAGGAAAGGAAGTCTCTGTACTTGAAGCCATACCAATTATTGAATGTTTATTATTTTATAAGATTTCCCTCCACTTGACTGTATACCCGATAAGGGCAAAGATTTTTGAATTTGTTCTTCACTGTTTATTTGCAATTGCTAAAACAATTCCTGGAAAATAATAAGTACTAAATGAATAATTTGTACACAAATGAGAAAATTAAAAACTCAGTTCCTATTTTGATTACCCATCGCTTGTTCATATATTCAATGATAACTGTAGTATTATAATTCATTTAACAACTTTCTTTAATTGTAAGCAGTGGCTCACTAAGATATAGTTTCCAACTGCTATGGATATATTTTTTCTTCCACCTTATAAATTAAAAACAAGCCTCAGAGGAATAATTCTGCCAGGCTCTCTTAGCACTTCTGCCATTTCCTGGCAATGCCCACACATGAAACATCTAGGTTTCTGTACTTCTGTGTCTTCCCTGCTGAGAGAATGGCCTATGTAGGTTCTAAGCCAGTGTTTATTACTCTTTATTTTCTTACTGCACACATTATACATGTTGTTCTTCTTGGAGTCGCATTCCCAAGGGCACATCTAGGTTTACAATATGTTATTCATTTAAGAAGACAGAAAGCACATAGATTGTAAGTAAATAGGAGTAACATTATTATGGATATAATGTTAACTCTCCGCTCACTCCTAAACACATGAATCATTTGTAAACTTCCATATTTGTATCTATATTAATGAGAAATCACTTTCAATTTAAATTATCATGATGAAAAATATTAGCATTCAAATTCAATAGTTAAAAATATTTTTTATTAATCTAAAATATTAAGGATAAAGAATTAACCCTATAGGGCCAGTTTTCATTATTTATGATTGACAACATGTGATCAATAAATTTTAATTTTCTCTGGAAGTTAAAAGATCAAAATACTATTAAGTGGTAATCCCACTATTAAATAACTATTTCAAAGTTAATATAACAGTTATACTCTGTACTATTTGTAAATAAAATGCCCTTTGGGGGTGATTGCATAGATAAAAATCATTCCAAATTTTAAATTTTTAAATGAAGCATATATTCAGGCTTTTAGAGACATGCTAATAGTAATTCATTCTTTATAGCTTATTAAAGTGAGCCTGCTAAGCAGACCTACCTTATTAGTCTGCCATGTTTTAATTGAGTCCTTTGCTCACAGTCTCCGAAGGATGAAATCAAGATGTCATGTGGCAACATCCTGATCTGGAAGCTTCACTAGGTGAATATCACTTCCATGCTCCTTCAGGATGTTGGCAGAATCCATTCCTTTCTGACGGTAGGACTGAGGTCCCAGTTTCTTACTGATTGTCAGACAAGAGTTTCTGTCAGCTTCTAGCAGCCACTCTGAGGCCTTGCCCTGTGACCCGCTTCCATTTCAGCAATGGAGAAACTCCCTTTCATCAAATCCTTCACACACTTCAAATGTCTGAATTCTTCTGCTACCAGACAGAGAAAACTCTGCTGCTAAAGAGTTCATGTGATTAGGTTAGGTCACCCCAGATAATGTCCCTATCTGAAATATGACTGATTAGTAATCCATCTACAAACTCTCTTTTGTCATACAAAGTAAAACAGTAATGGGATTAACACGAGCAGACACACTAAATTTAGAATTTAGTCTATAATACTAATCTGATTAATGTGAAAAATCAATTTATGAAGTACATAAAAGTAAGAGGGTTTCTGGGTAAATTGTGTTTTAAAGAAAGCCCTTCTTTTTAATATGGTAAAATAATATTGGTTATTCTTATTGCTAATTGGTATATGTATTTTATATTTATGATTGGTTATTTTTCATGTTCATATTTGAAGATATTTCTTTCATTTAGCTATGTCCTACATTATCATTTCTTTTAAGAATTATTAAGGTATTTATCCTTTAATGAAAAAAATTTTTAAAAGTTAGCTTTATTTTTCCAATAAATTATTAAACTGGGATGCTATGTTGCCATTATTATTTGTAAAAATTTGCACTTATATCACTTTAGCAATTTTACCAGCTGATGCCATAGCAACATTCCAGTTTGATATTTATTATCCTTTATATTAACAATTATGGTTTTGTAATTACAAACAAATCTAGTAGATAAGCATTCTCCTATATCAATAATTAGTTTATAGAATATTAAATCATGAAATGTATTTAAGTTTATATTAGGAAGAATGAGTATTTTTTATTACCAATAAGCTGTTCAAATAATACTTCACTGTACTTGCTAATATTGCCATAGCTTACATTATCCTCTTGTTGTTTATTCAATATGTTAATATGTTAAATCAAATATGCAAATGTATTGTAATAATGGAAGGCCGTTATATAATCATTACTATTTATGTGTTTGTTATATATTCCTTTAGGTAATGTATATAAATATATTGTTAGCTTCACATGAATAACCATATATGACTTTACTTGAACATATAAATATAAATTTTAAATATTTTAGTTTCAGCTAATATGTCGGGATGCTCAGAGATAGAGGAATGTGAAATTTCAAACTCAGAGTTGAATCAATGAAGACATTTTGCATTTGCCATTGACCTTACTTTTTTTGACAAGTTTGGATAGGTTTTTCACATCTTTCTTTTACATATATATATGTAAAATAGCATAATAGGAGTTAAACTATCTAACTGACCAGAATATAATGATATTATGTCACTTATAAGCACAAAAATAAGAGAATGGCAAATATTTTAGTATTTATGAAGATTTCTTCAGTCTATGGGTGAGTTGCAACCAAATAAAAAATAGGTAAATTTATTAATATACATAGTTTATATATTTATTTAATATATATATAGTTAGATACATTGGAAAATTCTTTTTGAATAAGTTACCAGAAATTATCTCTTGGATAGTCTTCTGAAACACTAACAAATCAAAATTTTAGCTGTAATAACATAGTTGACTTTCCTCAGTTTGTGTTAATCTAGGTAATAGATATTGAAAAAGGAAGTACATTTATGAGGAAACTGGTACAGATTAAAAAATTTAATGGTTTTATACTTGAGATGTTTTCTGCTATTAGACATCTTAGCATAATCAAATGAATCCTTTATAAAATCTTCAACCAGTTATTCCCTATTAACATGGCAAAAACTTGTAAAGGACACAGTCATTAGCATGGGTGAGTAGGTCATAACTCTGTATTTTCACATTAGTGGGTTGAGTCACATTGGATTTACTAACTGAATGCAACACATTTTCTTTCACTAGTCAAAAATCCAATAATAGTTTCTAAGATTGTTTCATGAAAATTAGATCGGTCAATTACTTTTTTCTACCTTGTCCTTTGACCTTCTACAAAGACTTTATTCTCTTAGCTAATTTCCTCACTGAAAAGGACAAGGCAGAGGAAGTTTTGAGCTTTGACATTCTCATGATATCATTAGAAGGAATACTATGCATTAGTGCAAAGCTACCAGGCCCTGTAGTAGTCATATATCCTGCCTTCAAAGGCTTTGAGATGATACAATTATGAATTGAAGTATTGAATGGCAAATCTGAATTGCATATTGTATAGGAAAACTGAACATTTTGGTGATATAAGGCCCTCACTTTCCCTACTTGTTCTCATTATTCTATGAAGAATGATCATTTTCATGGTCATTTATTTCTACAAACTATTATAAATGTGCATTATTTGCTGTTTCACACAGCGTTGGAACCATCCTATGTTATCTGATATTACAGCATCGTGTAGGGAGCTGCCTCAGTGGTTTGCTCTCATGAGAAAACCCCATTACACATTGGGTCAGTTCATCCAGATTGCCTCAGAGAAAACAATTTCTGTTGTTCAAATTTATTCACTCAAAAGTTTAAAGTAGCGTTGGTGTCCTAGAGATTTTTTATATAGGAAACTGACAATTTTACATCTCATTGTGTCATATTATTATTTTCAATTCTGACCTGGTATAGCAATATCTACATAGCAATCTAAATATCTCCAGAACAGAAGGGAAAATAAAGAGATGAGGCAAATCATAGGTTTTCTATTTTTGTAGTAAATAGCCCTATGAATTAACTCTTTTTTTTTTTTATTATAGAATTTTTTTTTTTTTTCTTATTTCATCTTGTTATGGGGGATACAGAATTTCAGGTTACATACATTGCTCCTGTACCGCCTTTCCCCCCAAGCCAGAGCTCCAGGCGTGTCTGTTCCCCAGGTCGTGCGCATTGCACCCATCATGTAGGTATATATCCCTCCCTTCCCCACCCCCCCCTTCCCGAGTCAGCACCTTCAAGTGTTACCACTCCTCAAACGGTGCGCAATGCACTCATTGTGTAGGCATACCCCCAACCCCTCCCCCACCCCCCACCTCAGTCTGATGTCCAATTGGTGTCATTCCCAGATGTGTATTTAGGTGATGATCAGGGAAACTGAATTAACTCTTAAGTTCAAAACTCCTCAAAGGATACTGTTCCATTTTGGCATGGGTACCCAGCACAGTGTCCAGAACACACTGGGCACTTAATATGCAGTTGCTGAATATATGACAATATGAATGAGGAGAGGGTAAGAGAAGGAAAGGTAGCACAGCCATCTGTCTTCCTTCTTTGTGGACATTTGAAAATGCCCTGAGAAAACCCTACATACTTTTCAGTGCTGAGGCTATTTTAAGGCAACATTGTAAATGTTTATGCAGAGCTGGAAGGAAAGCAGAAATCCTTGACAATAAAGCCAAAGAAATGTTAAGTAATATTAACAGAAAATAAATTATCTTACATTCTATAGGTAGGTTTATAGAGTAGAAAAGGATAACAGGTGCCTGTCAGAAAAACTGTGTCTAATGAGATATAAAGCGTGTTTAATCCACTAATCCATTTAATTGAGAGAACCATATGGACTTGATTTGTTTGACTTTGTTCAGTTAATGAAGATAAAGTAAACACAGTATGTCTATATGTAAAATAAAAGAAGCACAGATTTTTGTTTAATATAAGAAATGTATTTTGTATCAGATTTGTTCATTTAAAGTCATGGATGTAACTGCATTAAAATTAATAATTGCCATTAAGACAAAATATATTTGATTAATTGAACTGCAAGAAAATAGTATTTTATTAAATAGCCTCTCATTAAAACAAGTTGACTTCTAAGATCACACAGTTCTTCCATTTACATACTTCAAGTATAGAGCTTCCAGTATGTTCCAGACATTACACTTGTTTTCATAAAAGCAAGAAATCCCAATGTATTTATGTGACAAATGACATAAACAGAGAACTTGTAAAACATGAAATATAACTAATGATCATTTTAACATCATTAAATTAAAAAGTAAATTAATATGAGGATCTCATTTTCTCCTCCTAAATTAGTAGTAGTAGATTTCTTAAATGTATATGTTTATTTAAAAATATATATTATTTCTAGAAAATCTATGAGCAAATTTATTACATTATGCATGGCAGTATAAACTGAAAAATTCTCAATAATAGATATAATCAACCTTTAATATGCCCACAACTATTACCTAGTAATGAAAACTTGGAGAATATTTTGCAACAAAATATTTCTAATACCAGAAAAAAAATATGGTACAGATACCTTTTTAATACATAAGTTCTATGGAAGAATGTGAATGTGGGAATTGTGTGATCTTACCTGTTAACTTGTTTTAATTAGAGGTTATTTAATAAAACCCTATTTTATAACAAATGGCAAATAACCTAGGGAAAAATTGAGAAATGACCTAGATACCCAACAATATTAGACAATTTGAAGAAATAATGGACTATATACCTGTTTACATAGTGTTCTGTCAGTAAAAGGGTTATTATGAGACATAGAAAACTGCTTTTGGTCTTTTGTGACTGTATATTTAAAAGAATAAAAAAAATTAAATGTAGTTTATAGCTATACAAAAACAATCTGTTTTATAAAAAAATTACATTTTAATAAATATTCCAAAATAATCTCAAGTTACAGTATTAAGATAGTGGGAACAGGTATAAATTTTATTCACTTTGTTATTTAATTTATTCTTATGTATGTCAATAATATTTTTAAAAAGAAAGAAATCTGGAAAACATATATGATCTCATACAACCTTATATCTTTTTAATTTCTTTCACTTAGGATAAGTTTTGTGACTCTTAGTTTCTTGATGAAAACATTACCAAAAGACAGATTCTTAACAAAACCTCTTATCAAGTATAATATACTTTTGACAAATACTACAGCCATAGGTTCGTAGAAAGCATCTTTGTCCATTTATCTCCCAAGGTCCCTTGTAAAGTGATTTTCTTGTCAATATAAAATGTTACAGAGGTTCAATTAATGATAACTACTCTTTCCTTTGTATCTTTGTTTCAAGGCTCATTATGATTTGTTAAAACCAAAACACTATAAAAGTAAGGTTGGTTAATAGAAGAGCAGCTATTTCAAAGTTTCAAAAATACAGAAAGTTGACAAATGCTACTACAAGGCAGACAAGTGTGGTTGGATCTATGAACTTGCATGAGCCAGAGGAGTGAAGCAGATCAGGCCTTCCAACCAAGAAGAAAGTAAAGGATGTTAATCTAGAGAAATGGTACAAATGAGAAGAGGTACTGGGAAAAAAAAAAGAAGAAGAAGAAGAGAAAGAAGAGGCTGGCACAGTGGCTGACGCCTGTAATCGTAGCACTCTGGGAGGCTGAGGTGGGAGGATCGCTTGAGCTCAGGAGTTCGAGACCAGGAAGAGTTCGAAACCAGGAAGAGCGAGAACCGCCTCTACTAAAAATAGAAAAAAATTAGCTGGGCAGCTAAAAGTAGAAACAAAAAATTATCCGGGCATGGTGGCAAGTGCTTGTAGTCCCAGCTCCTTGGGAGGATAAGGCAGGAGGATCGCTTGAGCCCAGGAGGTTGAGGTTGCTTTGAGCTAGGCTGACGCCGCGGCACTCTAGCCCAGGCAACAGAGTGAGACTTTGTCTCAAAGAAAAAAAAAAAGAGAGAGAGAGAGAAAGAAAAGAAAAGAAAGAAGAAGAAGAAAAGACAATGAAGTAAAATAGGACATATATTTATTCAAGAAGTGAAAGTTCTTACTAAGAGTTTAAAGAGAACCTTCAGTCTTCTGATCAGAGAATGAGCCAATTCTTGAAGTAATATAGCTTCCACAAGGCGTGTTTTAAGTACAAGGATACTATCGATAGGTAGATGTTTTGTCTCTTTCTCCTAGAGGGAGAATATTATTTCATTATTTAATGTTTTTCCACCTTCGAGCACTTATTTTTTCACTGCAAAATAATGCATATGTTATGATGAACTAAGTAATACAGAAATAGGTAAATTAAAAATGGATTCTTTAACTTCCAAGTTCACATTACTGAGTTTGGTATGTACTCTCCTCGAACATTGTGTAATATGTTTATATTTTTGTTTTTTTCTTTTTAAGCCAAATTATATCATACTTTATATTAATTTTCACATTTTTTCAGAATAAAATATGTTCTGCACATCTTTCACGGTTTTACAATAGGATAAGATAAAATTCAAAAAAAATTCCAAAAAACTATTTGAATTTTCACTTGAAGTTCATAATTTATCCTAGGCTGAAATTTGTTAGGTGGTTTACAATTTTCAGATAACATTGTTTTTGGCCATATTTCCAATTCATACAGGAATTCTTTGAAATTGTTAAGGGAGACTATCTCTGTTTAGGAAATTAAGAAATTCATACTCAGATGGATTAAACTGATTCTTAACTTCAGATAAATACCATCCTTAGGAATAAAGCTCAGAGATTTCACAATCCTAGTCTTGTACACTAATAAACAGCTCATTTTCTGTAAGCAAATGTAGATTTGTCTATACCATGTGATATAATAACTAACAAAAATGTCTATGTTTAAATATGCAGAAGTGTTGCACTTTAGGATCAATAAGAAACAAATACAAAGTATCTCTTTAAATATAACCTAAAATAAATGGAAAAAATACTTAATATATGCTATTTTTTCAGAACTATTTTTTCTGAGTACAAGCCTCCACTATTCAAAAATTTATGATGGCAGTTCCATTCTGGGTATATACCCAAAATAATTGAAAGTGGAGACCTGCCTGAACAAATATTTGTATACTCATGTTCATAGTAGCATTAGTCACAATAGGAAAAATGGAAACAATGTAAATTTTCATAAACACATAAATGAATAAACAAATTGTGGTATATACATAAAATGGAATATTATTCAGCCTTATAAAGGAGGAAAATTCTGACACATGCTTCAACATAAATGAACCTTAAAGGTGTCACGCTAAATGAAATAAGCCAGTAACAAGGACAAATGCAGTGTAGACAAACGGGTCCATTATATGAGGTACCTACAGTAGTCAAATTCAGAGACAGAAAGTAGAATGGTGGCTGCCAGGAGTTGGTACAAGGGACATATGGGGAGTTAGTATTTAATGAGTATGAAGTTTCAGTTTGGGAGGATGAATATGCTCTGGAGATAGAGGGGGTGATGGTTGCATAACAATGTGAATATACTTAATGGCACTAAGCTGTACACTAAAAAATGGTTAAAATGGTAAATTTTATGTTACATATATGTTACTACAATAAAACAAAAGTTGATTATTTACATCAATATGATTAGTATATGATCAAAATAAACTACTAGTGCCATTAACTACACAAAATTTTTTATTTTCTGAATTTCTTCTCTAAATTTGTAATTTATAAATAAATAAAAGCATAGTAATACTTAAGGAAAATGATACTTTATTCCAAATTAGTTAACAATAACTGATCAAAATCTAGCATATATTAACTAGGAAGTATCACAAGATAGCAAAAGGAAAGTACCAAAAAGGAAGCACTTCTCCAGCAATCTAAGTCAACCATACAGGAAGTATATAGAATTATAGCATCATAGAATGTCCATAAAAAGACAGTATCCAATTCCAGAATATAATTTGCCCTTTAGAAGAATACCTTTTTTTCCTAAAGATTTTATCCCTGTCTCTTGTTTACTTAAAATAAAATAAACTCCTGGAAATTTTCAAGGGAGGCATTTTTGTGGAAGTATAAAAATTAAGCTTTAAATATTAAGAGTTGAAGACTGGAAAACTGGATGACATTTATGTCCTAAACTGTACTGTGAAAATCTTTAATGCCACAAGTCATCTTCCTTCCTAAAAAGAAATAAACATGTGTTTGATCAGAAAAGGGCAGAGCCGAGGATTGGAGAGCCTGATACTAGCTGAGATGCATCCTTGTATCTCTACCTTAGGTCAAAACCTAAGAAAACTATTTAAACCCTAGAACTCCCAGAGTGAAAAGGTGGAGCCTGAGGGATCAGTAGATTCACAGAGATGCTCAGCAACCAGTATGGCTCCTGGACCGTAAATTAGCAATGGCTAAGTCAGATGAGCCTCAGGGCCACTCTCAGTTCAGAGCACCCCAGCATGGTGTCATTCCTGACAGACATCACAGGGAACTACAGTGGATGAGTGGAAACTGGTAGTGAAGAAGGCATCTCTGCATTCGGGAACAAAGCTGCAGAAAGCATGGACTTTGATGACCAGCCAACATACAAGTATATGCAAACATTTCAGAAGAGGATGCAGCAAGACAAGAGGCTCATACTTAAACATGAACCAGCACCAATCATTTCAGCAGAACCCAGGGGGAAAAAAAAAAAGTGGAACCCATCCTCTTCCTCTGAAACCAAGAAAATATGTAAATGCCCAGGAATTTATCTCACTCCTGAGTATGAGAGAAAGCAGGAGTGGCATGGCAATCCTAAATATAACTGAACATTTAACCAAAAGGGATTGTATTATGGACCAGAAGTAACTAATGACCCATGATTTGAGAGGGGGAAAGCAGAAAAGGGAGACATTAGCTAAGCTTAGCCCAGTTAGAAAGATACAAGGAAAGTTCTACCTTAGTATAAGAGACTTAGTAATATGTAATAAGTCTCCATATTACTAAGAGACTTATTACTATGTGTAATATTTAATATATTTACATGAAATGCCATAACTGCAGATGGGGAAGACCTTTATGACCAAACTCCAAATATCTTTCAGTTTTTAAAAATTAAAAGGAAAAGAAAGCTTAGTGGGCACCCAAATCATTGTAATTATTTTGGGAATGTAGCTTTTATTCAATCAGGTCAATATGTGGTTATTGAATAAATCTAAATTTAAATTGTTATGTTAAAATATTGCTAATTTGAAGTGGTTTTTCTCTAAGAAAATTTCCAACACATCATTTTATGTGGCTTGTGCCAGCCACATTTTGAAATATTTATGATCAACAGCTAAAATTTGTGCATGTGTCAAACTGTGTTTGGTAATTGCATATGTTGTTGTAAGAGAATTGCATGATGTATCAGCATTTGAGCAAAAATAATGAAGAACAAAGAAAACATAAAAGGTAGCTTTCTTTTAACCATTCACTTAAACATCTATCTTGTGCCTACAGCTCAGAAACTTGACAGAAATGTGTCTCTTTTCATGAAACTTAAAATCACCATTCCCATCTTTAATATCCAATCAATCTGTACTTTGAAGCATTCAGTAGCTACTTCTCTATTTTATAAAGAAACATTAGCCTTTCGAAATTGCTGTTTCTTGTAGAATTACAGTCTATTATAATAAAATTGTTCACATAATGAAGAATGGCCAGGATGTGGCCACTTTCCATGGTGCTGCTAATGTAAGAAACATGGGAGATTGTCCAAACCCTTCTACAGACTGCGTGTTTGATTTAGAACAAGTCTCTTAACAATCATTATGGCCTCATGTCCCTGACTTCAAGATCAAGGTAGACTACATCTCTTCTTATTACTTCTTGTTTGTAAAGTTGGTTAAATGAGCATACTCAAAATAGCTATTAAAATAATAATTATGAATATTCAAAATAAATTGTTTTCTATATTAAATATCCATAGAGACTCTTTTTTTTCCCTGTTGTAAATCAGATGTATTCTTATTTACAAACTAACCTCACTCCATTTTAGTGATATATCAAAAATCTTTAAAAGTGTACTGGAAGGTTTATCAGTTAAAATTAATTTGAAGCCCTAATGGTGCATAGTGCTTTAAGACATTATTTTTGAAGTAGGGTTACACACTATGAAAAGATGGCCCCAGATAATATTCAAAAAGGGAGTTTATTCTGCTGCCAAGATAAGATAAATTCATGCAGTCTTACAGTGTGTATGTGTTAAAAGCAGCCTGGTCTAAGATAAAATATTTCCATTCTACCAATCTCCTCTTTTATCACCGCCTCCCCATCACTCAACCTCCACTCCCTACTCTCCACTATAGTTAGAAGCACTATTTTTACAACTCTGCAGATTTTGAATACTCCTGGGTTGGAATATTGCTGTTCTACTATGTTCAGCTCACTCCTATTCTAGGACTGAGTGACATTTAGAGCCTGGTTCAGAAAAAAAAAAAAAATGCCATTGGACTCCACAATCAGAATATATGTTCCTTATATGTAAAGTGTGGCAGTATTTATAGCCTCTAGTACATGGGCTTAATTAAATGTAAAATTGTATTACTACTGTACCATTTCTGTGTAGATACTGCTTTCATTATAATAGTGTATTTTAACCATCAAGAGTAAAAATGGGGGAGCTATCACTATCATTATTAACTGTACGTGTGACCTTGAACAAGTTATTTAACCTCATGTGCCTCAATTTTTTATCTGTAAATGGGAAATAAAAGAATGCTGTGTAGAATACGTAAACTAAAAAAAACAGAAAGTGCTTATAATATTTAATATAAGTACCATAGAAATGTTAGCTCTCATTATTAAGTTCCTGATTCTAGAATGAAATTTTAAAATAAGTTACAGAATTTGAAAAACAAAGCTTTAAATTCCAATTTGTTTTACTAAGATGTCACAAATCTATCTTAGCTAGATATGATTGACAATGGCCAGATGTGGACTGCAACTGTAACCAATGCTTATTAAGAATAATAAATTAGAAGTCTAAGTAAGTTGGATAAATTGTATAGAAGAGTCTAAGATTCTTATTACTTATTTCAATTATAATAATGGCAGTAAGGAAAATAGTAGCACATAATTCTAAATTTACAGAGGGGCAAGTTGGATAAAACTGTAAATATAAACTGCATCTACCTACTTGAAGCCTTGTTTAGTTAAAAGGAGAACATCTGAAAATTTTTGCCTTACTGAGAGCTATGCTTTTCAGAAAGTTGAATAAGCGCTGCTATTTTTAGATCTTATTTTGTCAAAGAAGCATCAGTTGGTAAAGTGAAAGTGACAGGAATCTTGGGAGAGGATGATCATATCATCTTAGGTGCCATAAAGCCAAGGAAATGAATGCTTTGGAAAGTCCAATATCTTCCCCAGATTTTAAGAAAATTTTCTGAACAAAGTAAGTTCATAACAAAGATAGGTGTGCTCAAATGCTGAAAGCTCTAAAAAATGAATTTTTATTATAGCTTCACCGATTTCCTAATGAGACAGAAAGTGAACAGACATCTAATAAGCTAATACAGCTTTATAGAGATAGAGCTTTCTGTCGGGGTTAGCTTTTGTGGGAAACATATAAAAAGTGTGAGAAAGCACAAAATGAAGAATAAATTGTATGAAAGAAAACTGAGAAAAGTTCTAAAACATGGAAAGAGGGGTAGGTGAACATATTGAGTATAACATAAATTGTGTTTTATATTATGCATGTTCTAGAAAAACAAGGCAGAGTTAGGGTTACTACTTGGGACACTGATAAAAGAGAAAATAGATCTATGCAACTTGTATTTTACTTACATTTTGCTTGTTGACCAAAAGCTAAGAAATGGAGTAAATATGGATGCAATTTGAAATTGAAATTTAAAATAGGAGAGGGGGAAGTGGAATGTAAATTAACCTTTAGTTTCCTCTCCCAAAGATATTCTCTTTCACAGAATGTAAAAAAGCCTACATGCAGGCATGAAAATTAAAGCAGTATTTTATATTATTCCAGATTGTTCTATAATGTTATATAAGCATAGAATATATGTTCTATAATGTTACAGAAGCGTAGAATTTCAGAACTGGAAGGAACTTAAAGGTTACTGTAACATCTAATGCTTGAGTGTCCTGTCCTAGCAAACAAATTAATAGAAACAAACATATTGATTTTAAAAAGGGGAAAGAATTAGGTCTGTAATTCTATAGATCTTGATGATATTAATTCTTCTTCTTCTTCTTCTTATTATTATTATTTTTTTTTTTTGAGACAGAGTCTCACTCTGTTGCCCAGGCTAGAGTGAGTGCCGTGACGTCAGCCTAGCTCACAGCAACCTCAAACTCCTGGGCTCAAGTGATCCTCCTGTCTCAGCCTCCCGAGTAGCTGGGACTACAGACATGCACCACCATGCCCGGCTAATTTTTTCTATATATATTTTTAGCTGTCCATATAATTTCTTTCTAGTTTTTTTTTTTTTTTTGTAGAGATGGGGTCTCGCTCTTGCTCAGGCTGGTCTCGAACTCCTGAGCTCAAACGATCCGCCCACCTCGGCCTCCCAGAGTGCTAGGATTACAGGCGTGAGCCACCGCGCCCGGCCAGATATTAATTCTTGACAAAGAGAAAATGAGTCAAATGGTTTAGTGAAATAACCCATGGTGGCTTATTAATGATACGAACACAAAGTGGAAATCCCTGGGAGTCTCACAGGTTCATAAAGAAAAAAATAATTTCTAATGTCATTGTACTTTTACAATATGGCTAAATATGGATAGAAGTTATGAAAAGGTACTGTAGCCCTAATATGTCTCAATTGAATTGAATTATTTAAATCTCTGTTATTATATTTTTGTGGACAAGACAAAGACACGTGTGTTGAATATCGGTAAAGCTTGTAAACTTTAGCTAGTTGAAAAACTAACAAAGTTTGTTTTGAAGTGTGTATGTCTCATCTAAAGGAATATCTAATGACTTTTTAAGTCAACTTATTTACTGTACTACATGTTTTTAAGGAGCTCTGGAAAACATGCTTGTCCTAAAACACGCATAAGTAAATATTGGAATTTAGGGAATGATAATATTTTACTGTAAATAAGTGGAGGAAAGAAAGATCATTCAAACACGCTCGGCTCAGAATGAGCCTGTTTAAATTAAAATAAAAATGCTGAGATAACTAGATAATTTTAGGGAAAAATTGAATTATGTCTTAACCTCACACGTATCAAGATGAATTTACAGATCAATTAAAATGTTTCATTATCAAAGTTAAAAAGTAAATAGGAATGCTATTAATATTTGATAAAAAACCTTAAATCTGTTTCTCCAGCCTGGTACTCTTTACTGAACCCCATACCCAAAAAAGCATTTCTCTGTCAGACATTCCCATCTCACTGTCTCACAGACATCTCAAACTCAACAATTTAAAGCTGAATTCATTAACATGCCTCCATGTTCTCTTCCTTTGCCTGGAGTTCTATGCTGGGGAATAGTAACATCATATGCTCACATTTTCTAATCAGAATTCTGTGAGTCATCTTTTACTTCCTATAGTGTATTCCCTGAATGATATTAGTCATCAAGCAACTGTACCAGGACAAGGTTTTAATCAAAATTCTATTGTTTTGACAATAAGTAAAATAAAGGATGTATTAATTCTCTTAAATTTCTTATTGAGAATCCAGAAGAAACAATAACTAGATTTCTAGTATAGTAACCCATTTATTATTTAATTAAATAAGTATGTTTTTATTACCTACCATAAATAAAGTGACAAGAATTTAATTCTCTGTAATATAAGGTACCTGTAGTACCTAACATTTAAAATGGTACAAACATGAGTGTTACAGTAATTCAGATAGGTGGCTTTGGTGTGTAGAGGACTAAATTTGTATTATACAGATAACGAGTCTGTATCCTAGCTTTGATTGTAGCTATATCCTCATAGACAAGTTACTTCTGATCAGTAAAGAGGGATAATGATGTGATGAGGATTAAATGAAATTGTATATGTACTTCATCTAGTACAGTTTCTGGCACACAGTAACATTTAATACATATAAGTTACTTCTCTCTTTTTTCTCTTTTCTCTATAAAAGTTAAGATCATTTCTGGCTAGAGGATCAAAGAATGTTTTATGGAAGGCAAAGTATTTGATTTTTGTCCTATAAATATGAATAATAGAATTGGAGAAAAAGTGGTGAGAATGTTATTGCAGATACAAGGAAAGGTTTAAGACATATAAGTAGTAAAGGACAGGGTTTGTTTAGGCAAGAGTTAGATATCATTTGGATGGAACATGGGATACATATATCCCAATAGAATGTATGATCCAGAAAAGAAGGAATCATGTATGGTTTTGTTGTCAATTATATATTAAACACCTAACTGTGTCTGGCACATAGTAGCTACTTGAGAAATTATTTGTTGAATGAAAGAATGGATAAAATATTGTGAGTATAAATTATTTTGGAAAGTCTTTACTTACAGAATCACTGAAAATATAGGATATTAGACTAATAACCCCTCTTTGATTAGATTATTGGCTGCTAAAGTGATTGGAAATGGGTAAGAAAACTTGGAAGTTGTAGAATAAAGAATTTATCTTATTCAATGATGCATTACACACCTAAAACTCATTTTTGGACCAAAAATGATCAAATATCAGCAATTTCTAATGGTTCCACCTATTTAATCAACTTACATCAGCTTTTCTAATATCTTAAGCAAATCAGATATACTATCCTTTTCTTTGCTCGTCTGAAATGGGATCTGTCTTTAGTTTAATATTGCCAGCAACAGTTTAATGTTTATGATATGTTCAGTAGGATTTTTTGATACCTGTGAAGTGTTGGGTTATATTTTAGTAAAATATTGAAAACATTTTTTCCTACCATATCTGTTCAGGAAAGCAATCTGATTTCATAGAATGACAAAGACTGAAAGTTTCAATTCAGTCTTTTTTTATACAGGCCTAAGTCACTTATTAACAGAGATATGTTCTGAGAAATGCATCGCTAGACAATTTCATTGTTGTGTGAACATCACAGAGTGTACTTAAACAAACCAAGCCTACCACACACCTGTGCTGTGTGGTATTAGGCTACACACCTGTACAGCATGTTCCCATACTTAATACTATAGGCAGTTGAAACACATGGTTATGAATTTGTGTATCTAAACACATCTGAATGTAGAAAAAGTACAGTAAAAATATGGTATAAAAGATAAAAAAAAAAATGGTACACCTGTACTTCCCATGAATAGAACTTGCAGGACTAGAAGTTGCTCTGGGTGAGTCAGTGAGTGAGTGGTGAGTGAATGTGAAGGCCTAGGACATTATTGTTCACTACTATGGACTTTATAAATGTTGTATACTTAGGCTACACTGTTTGCAAAAAAATATTTTTCTTTCTTCAGTAATAAATTAAACTTAGTTTATTGTAACATTTTTACTTTATAAGCTTTTTAATACTTTTTGACATTTTGACTCTTGTAGTAAAACTTAGCTTAAAACACAAACATATTATACAGCTGTAGAAAAATATTTTCATTATTCTAATAGATTTTTTCTATTTTTTTTTAATTTTTAAACTTTTTTGTTAAAAACTAAGACACAAACACACATTAGCCTGGCCTATACAGGGTCAGGATTATCAATAGCCCTGTCTTTCACCTCCACTTCTTGACCTACTGGAAGGGGCAATAACACTTATGGAGCTGTCATCTCCTAGGATAACAATGCCTTCTTCTGGAATACCTCCTGAACGATCTGCCTGAGGCTGTTACAGTTAACTTGTTTTTTTAATAAGTAGAAAGAGTATACTCTAAAATATCAATTAAAATTATGGTAAATATATAAACCAGTAATACAACAGTTTACTATCATTACCAGGTATTACGTACTGTCCATAGTTGTATATGTTAGACTTTTATACAACTGGCAGCAGTTTGTTTACGCCAGCATCACCACAAACACATGATAAATTTGTTGCATTAATGTTAAAACAGCTATGACCTCACTCAGACTATAGGAAGTTTTCAGCTTCATGATAATGTTATGGGACCCCTGTCACATACGTGGTTTGTTGTTGACTAAAACGTCCTTATGTGGTGCATGACTATATATGAAAATAGCTGTTTTCTTAATTGGTGTAAAAGAAAGGAGATTTTTTTAAAACGTTTGTTATGCTGAAATATGCATCTTATTGTACAGAGTATAGTAATAAACATATCATAACAAAAAATATTTCTTTATTTTGAAGCTAAAGTGAAAAAATACATATAATGGATACAGTTAAAGAAAATTAATTTTTATAATCACAAATCAATTTGTGAAAACAAGTACATTGAGTCAGGTAGCCTGTCTTTTGATAAATTTGATAAAGCAGTTAATCTATATTGGCTAAGCTAAAAAAGACTCAGGTTTAAAATCAATTCTTTCTACCATAAAATTGGTTTGGCTCCAGCAAAATAATTTGGTGCTCCTGTCTAGAATCACTGAGTATTGATTTTTGAGAGCCAGACTATGAAGTTGCAATTTGTTTGCAAGTTTTTTTGATTCATTGAAGTTGATCATATCTCAGATTTGAGGGTTCTTCTGATCCATTAAAAGAAAAGTGAAATAAATTATTGCCTTTGGTCATAAGAATTTCTTTTCTTTCTATAAGAAAATACAGACTCCAAATCTTAAATAATAATATTCTCAGTTATCTAGTTATATGATAACATATAATATCTTAGTTATCAAATTTTTAGCTGAGTTTCTTTTTAATTAAAGTTTTTTGTTTGTTTTCTTTTTGTTTGTTTGTTTGTTTTTTGAGACAGAGTCTCATTCTGTTGCCTGGGCTAGACTGCCATGGCGTTAGCCTAGCTCACAGCAACCTCAGACTCCTGGGCTCAAGCAATCCTTCTGCCTCAACCTCCCGAGTAGCTGGGACTACAGGCATATGCCACCAAGCTCGGCTAATTTTTTCTACATATATTTTTAGTTGTCTGGTTAATTTCTTTCTATTTTTGGTAAAGACGGGGTCTCGCTCTTGCTCAGGCTGGTCTTGAACTCCTGAGCTCAAATGGTCTACCCACCTCGGCCTCCCAGAGTGCTAGGATTACAGGGATGAGCCACCGTGCTCAGCTTTTAACTAAAGTTTAATCTCTATGCATTTATATATACAGATATGTAGTCAACTAATATTTGTAATATACTCACTAAACTTTCAAACAAAAGTACAAAAAATGTATATAGAAATGAAAATAATTTATAAGATGGAGTTGTAAATTGTTTCTGGGTTTCTTTCCTAACAGAATAAATCTCAATATGAATTTTTACTAAGTAGCTTTCTATTTTAAAAAAAAACAAACAAGACGAAACCCTCTGAGAATAGAAAGCCTACTACTTTATACAAGCTACAACACTCAACTTAAGTCAACTGAATGTTGATCCCCAGGTAATAAGTATACTGCTGTTTTGAGTGAGTGTCTGCCAAGATTTTCTCCATTCCAGTTTACTGATATCCTCTCGATTAGCTATCTTCTAGAATTTCCCCTTCCAGAATTCTTGCATCGTTGGCCAGGTTAATCTATAAAGAATACTATTTCTTCAAGCCACTCTCCCACAACAGAACCCCAAATGGATCACTATCATCTGTTTCCTCAGATTCAAATCATTCATCTTGTTATTTAAGACCATCCAAAATCTAGTCTCAAATTATTTATCTAATCGGTATTTCCTACAATTCAAATTTATTCAACAATCGATTATAACAATTATTTTATCACCACTACATGTAGGAAACCATGCTGGGCAGAATGGGTGTAAAATGTTCAACAAGATACTGTCTGTGCCCTCAAGAAACTCAATACCTATTAAGTTTACATATTATATACATATAGTATACATATATTATGGTTGTTTTATGTGTGTATATTTGTGTTGTATATAATGGTGATACACTTGTGATATTTGTAACTAGCCATTATAGCAATTTGTAGAAATCGCTATGTGAACATGATAGGAAAACAATATGGATTCCAGCTGGGACTGGGGTAGGTGATTGATGTAGAAAAGAAGAGAAACTATCATTTCTAAAAGAAACTATTCCAGGCACAGTGTAGATTTTTGCATTCATTCCCATATTTATTTTAAAAAGCAATTTATGATTATTAGTATTCCTATTTCTCAGCTGAAGAAACTGATGCTCACTGATCCATATGGAACCAAATCTGTATGATTCCAAGTCCCTTTACAGTATACCATTTTGCAAATTCAGGGTTTAGCGATTAAGTTTAATTTAAGGGACAGGAAAAGGGCAGTAGATGAGCAAAAATGCAGAAGGGGGAAGGTGTAGAACATGTTCAAGGAGTTCAAGTTGCTTTGGTTTGATTAGTGATTAGGAGACATGGGAAGGGAATAGAGTGATGAGATTCGAAAAATAACTTGTAACAGATTATGTAATTCTTTAGATGGAAAGCTGAGAAAGAATCTTGTTTTACTGGCAGTGAAAGCTATTGAGTATTTTCGGTTGATAATATGTTGTGACTGATCCTCTTTTAACTGTCTACTTCCCTGCCTAATGCATTTCTACCTGTTTTACTCTCCTATTGCTGAGTAACAAATTACCCCAAACTTAGCTGCTTAAAACAACAAATATTTATTATATCACAACTCCTCTGAGTCAGGAACCCAGAAGGACTTAGCTGGATACCTCTGACTCAAGGTCTTTTACGAGGTTCCAGTCAAGTGTTCTCGTCTGAAGACTTGACAGGGAGTGGGGGATTGGAAGATCCACTTCACGCAAGTGGCTGCTGACAAGTCTCAGTCCCTTACTTTGTGGGCCTCTCCATGGGGCTGTCTCAGATGCGGGCAGCTGAATTCTCTAAATCTGAGGAATATAAAAGAATGAAACTGAGTAAGAGAGCATTCTAAGACAAAAGCTATAGTGATTTCGTATATTAATCTTGGAAATGGCCTGCCTTCTCTTCTGCTATATGCTATTTGTAAGAAGTGAATCAGTAAGTCCAGGCCCCACTCAAGTGGAGGGTGTTACACAGAGGTGTGAATACCAACAGGCAGGGAGCATGAAGAGACCTTTCAGAGTTTGCCTCCCATGCTACCTCTATCCTTACTTATGTCATTCACCTTCTAGAATTATCTAAATTCAGCGAAACTATTTCAAGGACCACCTTTTGCCATGATCCATTCTCTGACATATTGAAGTCTGTTTTTCTTAACTCCTAGAAATAAAAACAAAACAAAACAGCAGCAATGACAACAATAAACCTTGCCATCACCATGCATTCGTTACATAACTTTTGTTCTTTAGAAACATCTAGGCCATGTACTTACTATACTTGAGTCCCCAGAATACTTAGCAAAGTGCGAAGTATAATATGTACTTAGTATAACTATGCTGACCACAGAAAATTTATTAAGAACATTTCTTCTTGGAGAATTACCTGTTTAGGTTCATTGTTACTTTTAGTTTTGATTCCCTGATTTTGGTTGATATTTGTTTGAGTCCTGATTGAGTGGCTCAAATAGCATTTCAAAGTCATTCCTGTGGATTAATAGATGTGTTTCTAATTGTTTTGTTTGGCATTTGCTGAAGTATTTCTTGGACTGCTTGATGTGCTAAAGTGTATAGGATTTCAGTTGTTCAGAATTTTCAGAAATTCTATGTATATTTCAATATTTTTCAAGCTTATTTGACCACAAGATCCTTTGGGAAAATGTTAATAGACTTCATATATCACAAAAAAAAAAAAAAAAATGTAAGCTAGTCTAGCTGCTAATCAGTATGAGACAAAAACAATGATGCACCATTAGTCATTATTCGAATGTCATTTGAGAACTTTGCATTTGCCAGGGACTTTTTTGAGTATTGCATGAAATTGGAAAAAACAGTAAAAAAAAAAAATCTCTTTTATAAGATTTAATACCATTAGACTTCCATGTTATTGTGGGTTTTCAGTGTAGTAAAACTTCAATAACAAAAACAATAACAACAACAACAAGAAAACAGGGCAAACAGAGAGACAACCTCTTACCTTTCAGAGCTTATCATGATATTGAAGCATGGATATTTAATGAGGAGTGATAATATAGGTTATCATTTATGGCTCATTAAGATGATCGTAAAAGGGTATTTGTTAGCTCTACTATTAGTTGCTAAACAATGTTTGAGTCCTTTGAGTAAAAAATGAATGATATCACATAGAACTCTAATTATTAACCTTTTTATGTATCTATTTCTGTTTTTCAATAGCACTTGAGATAATATACTCCTCAATAATGTTTGTGTTCTGTAGCACTCCATTTTGACTATTGATTATGATCATAAACTACTACATAGAAAAGGTAGGAACCAAAACTGTCATAGCAATTGTGACCTCATCTATTTTCAAAGGAAGCTTAATTTTTTCTCTCCACAGGAAAAGTTAGTTTGACACCCACCCACTGAACAGTAATATCAGTTGATTTTTTTTCCCTCCCGCCAGGAATGGCGCTCTATTGAATTCATCTTCAACTTAGATTAAGCACATAAAAATTAATAGAATTTAATAGAGCTAAATTCAGCTTCACTTTGTTGCCATTTTCTTTATGTATTTACAGTGTGTTCTCAAACTTTTATAAGTCATTTGCTTTTAAACATATTTAAAACCATTTTTACTCATCCTGTGCTAAGGCGACTAGAGGTGTTTCTTTAGAAGAGGCATCGGAATATTTTAGTGATTAGAGTAAAACAAGCCCAAAGTAATAAAAATATAGGGTCTTTTAGCAGAACAGAAGAAAATGTTCCTTCATTCATTATTGATGTTTGTGTAATATTGAGGTGCCAATAGAGACAAGCCTTGGTTTTGGCTGGTGCAAGTGAATAAACAATCAGTTAAATCAGAGCACAAAGCTGTTATTTCAGATCTTTGCAGCAGATAGTAAATTATTCAGAAGCCTAACTTATCTATCAAAAATTGCACTGAGTAAAAAGGTGGGTTTGAATGCTAATATATTAAGCAAAAATAGAAAGAATTATAGCATTTAAATCATTGAATGCAGTGAAAATTGGATGAGATGTGGCATGCAAGTAAATAAAACACTAATTTCCAACTTTATGGATTATAATTTATGTAATAGTTTAAGCTTTCAGATGATGTGTAATTGGATGTCCTGGCTTTGCTCTGGGAATAAATTCCAATGAAAAGAAACACATCTATTGTTTTATATTTAATACAACTTTGAGGGTTTGAAAGCTCTTTATCATTATAGAACTTAGAGACTAAATGATGCACTTAGACTCTAGCTAATTTTAGAAAAGAAATGTTTTATTATTATTATTATATTTGAAGGGGGAAAGTAAGGCCAGAATCTTTGGGAAAACCTACTCTTAGACTTTGTTGTAAATCAGTATTCATATTTGTAACTAGCGACAGCCTTCCGACTTCTCTAAACTTTTGCAACCTAGGAAAATTCAGTAATATTTAATATAATGTATTCAAAGGAAGCACATAAATTTGATAAAAATGTGAAAAATACATTTATTTTAAAGTTCTTTTCTACACAATCTTTATTTTCACTTATCTTCAAATTGTTTTTGTAATTTTTTACAGTGTTTAGTATTATCAGAAGTAGGAGTCTACTTAATTTTCTGCTAACCTTGAATAATTAAGGGGGAGTAACTTTGAGGAAAACAATTTATTATTATTAAATAATTAAAGGGAGTAACTTGAGAAAAATTAAATTTTTATCCACATTTCTTCCTTTGGAAAAGCATTTCAATAAATAGGATACTCTAAACAAATGCTTTTATTCCCAATAGAAAAATCCTTTCAGGGTGAATTTTATAAGAAAATTATTAGTCATATTTCAAATTCATTATTTGATCATCACAATGTAATAAATTGAAAGTAGTGTTTGAAAGCACAGAAGGAGGATAGTAGTGGAACTGCATTTTATTATTATTTGTATCTTTTCAAGTTATATGTATGTAGATATATAATTAGAGTAGATAGCATATAATAGTATCCTCTTGAATAAGAGAGGGGACATTATTAAAAATAAGGAAGATAGGAGAAGTTGAGAATGCTTCTTTGGGAGGATCCAACATAATCCAATTTACAATGACATATATTGAATCAGCAGTGTTTAGTATTAACATATTGTAGGCAACACTCCATCCCACTCAATTTAAATTTGCAAATAATTTCAGCAGGAGTAAATTGAAAATGAGCCTAGAGATTTGTGAGTGTAAATATCTTTAAGGTTCTGTCATTATGTGTGTGTTTGCATATATATTTAATTTAAAAGAATAATTTTAATTGCATATTATAACAGACTATAAACTGTATGGTTACTGATTCAGTAACATGCAGAATATATGTACTAATTAATTTTTCTACCAATCTTTTATTGAATTTACATTATGTATGGACATAATATGTGCTAGAATTGCAATGATGTATATGAAAAAGAGCTTCCAAGTAAATAAGCAATTGTCATGATAACAAATAGTTTCATGGCAGGGTTATAATGTGACAATAGAGGCAAGGCTCTATTGTCTTAGTCTAGAGATGCTTAGGCTCCATTTATTGTTAATGGTAGGTGACTGTAGTTCCCCATGTTTATTCCAGCCATTATTATACACTAAGATATGATTGCTCAGTCTTCTGCCTTTTAACCAAGGTTTCAAATGGTTGTTGAAATACTGTCCCCTCTTAGAATTAGTATGGTCATAGTGATACTCCTTTTATATAAAGAAATAAAGAGCAAACACACAGCTTTTATATATTTGCATGTTTGTCTCCCTCCCTACAAAGTTGTAAGCCGTTTGTAGATAGGCCTGTATCTTGTTGTTGATGTTTTGTGTTGCGTTGTGTGGGGGGATTTTGGTACATTTCCCCCTAAATGTTTTAGCTGTAAAGCCTAGTACAGTGACTTGCATACATCACGGGCTAATTTGTAATACAAAATACTGAGAAAATTTGTGATCAATTGTACCTATGAGATTGGTTTTAAAACAAAGACAGATACCCACAGGAAATCCAGTCTATTGCTTTCTCTCTCTCACTCTTAGTCCTTTCTGTGTGTATATGTGTGTGTTTGCATGGGTCTGTTTCAGCAGGATAGGTTAAGTGTCTGATACGTATGAGGACACAAGAAAGAGAAAACATTGCCATCATTTCATAGCACATTCATTTTAAAATCAATTACAGTGTCTGATTTTTTATGCAAATGGAAAATCCTGCAAATCATCCCTTTCTCCTATTCTTTGTGCCATACTGAATTAATGATTCTAACCTGTAACTGATTAACTGGAGCTTAAACATTCTTTCTGTTACCTGTATACTGGCATTGGTCTAGGAGAGTCTTACATGGACAAGCCAATCCCAGGAGGTACTGTCTGTTCAGTGACCTCTTCCAAGGAGTCAGAGCTAGTTGGTGTTGAAGGTGGGGTTAGGAGAAGTAGTCAGGGGACAAGAATAAAAAAAAGAAGTATGGAGTTGAAAAAACAGATATGCATTTTAAGAAGGCTGTGGTTCCTCAAACTGGGTATTCATCTAATTAGTGTGAACTGGACAGCTCGCTGGTAAGGTTGCAGGGTCAGCCAGAATTCGCTTGGTATCTGTTTTCCATGCTTCCTAAACACTTTCTAAGAGATCAAGAACAATGCAAAAGCATCCATCCAATCAAGGTTTTAAAAATAACATTGCTATCACTGAGTCAAATCAAGTGTAAGATCCTGGGGGCCATGGTCTTGGCTTTGTTTCTTTAAAGATGGTATGATTTCTGGAAGAGCTACTACCAAGGCTAAGAACACTAAAGTCTGAAGGCTGTTGGAGGAACAGCGGTGATATTCCAGCAAGAAACATTGCTCTACTCCGTCACAAATTCTTCTGAGGAGTGGAGAACCCAGAGGAGGAAAAAAGAGATCTCCAAGTCTTTCTTACCTCCAATTAGGTGGGACAACGAAGATTGATAAGCCACATCCCAAGGAGAAGCTCCATGCTAAACTCACAGCTCCTATTTCTGAGCCACTCCTGTTGCTATATTGATTTTCTTTTTTTTTTCCCCGAAGAAACATGAAAGAAACTATATCTTTGTAATTTACTCTTAGAAGTTCCTATCAGCCCTTTGGAGTGAAAAGTATTAGAAATTTTAAATTATGTTAATTTTACACTTAAAAATAGATTAAATGAATTTTAAGTACTTAACTTTCTTGATTTAGATAATATTTAAAAAGTTAAATGCATATCATTTTATTTTCCTTACTTGATTAAATTCCTGAAGAGGAATTTTGACATTCGTGAATGCTGGAATTATGAATATGAGTAAAATATGTGTCATTTAATTTAGAACATTCTAATTTTTTTCCTTTTATCTTTCATAATACATTTATTTTAACCATGAATTATTATACATTGATGGTTATATTTCATTTACCCATTTAGAATGATGACGTTGAACATTTTAACATATAATTAAATCATCCAGTTTAATATTAATCCCATTTAATATTAATCTCATATCCATGTTCTATAGGACAGTAGTCCCTCTTCCAAGGGGAACATATTCTAGACTCCCAGTGGATCCCTGAAACAGCAGACACTAACAAATCCTGTGTCATGAAGGCGTAAAGGTTCTGGCCAATGTCGCAGGAAGGAATTTCAGGACTCCCACACAACCAAGCAATAGTGCCAAGTTTATTGAGTCAAAGCCCACAGACTTAGGAAAGAAAGGCTTGCAGGGAAGCGGAAGGACACTTCCAAGAAAGGGAGTATAGGGATGAAAGGAGCAACTGCCCTGGACCTGGAGCAGTTGCTGTTTTTGTTTGTTGAAGTCAAGGAAGATTGGAGGGATAGTGTTGATTCTGTTCTTAATCATAGGTCTCCTGTTTTTCCCACAAGGAAGGTCAAAACCACAATGTTAACTTACTACAATTGTAATATAATGGGGAAAGGTCACTTTGTACCTGTGCAACCCCCGGGGAATTAATGGCTCCTCTCTTGTAATCAGGTCTGTTGGTTCGAGAGCTGTTTGTTTCAGCCTGTTAACTAACTTTTTCCATTTCCTCCTCCCTTGCTCATACCTAACTCTAACACGTGTATGCCTATATCTTTTCCTATACAAACGTATCCATGATAATGGTTAATTTATAAATTAGATGTAGAGATAAACAAAAATAACCAGTAGTCAAGTATAACAATTATAACAACCTACTGTAATGAAAGTTATGTGAATGGAATCTTTCTCTCTCAAAAATATCTTATTGTCCTGTAGTCAGCTGTTTTTGGACTGTGGCTGACAGTAACTGAAACCGAGGAAACCAGAACAAACATGCAAATATGGGGGGACTACTGTATACACTGTCTCACAAAAGGAAATAAAGTTATAATCTCCTGCACCCAAAGATTTACATTTAGTTAGGAACTTTATGTAATTAACTACACTTTTAAAGTTAAAATTTATATTGCTGGCAGCTGATGTATGTGCTACTCAGACTCTCTTGAACTTCTTTTTCAATTTTGTGAATATTTCGTGGAAAACTATATTTACAGAAAATTCACCAGCCTCTTTTTCTTATTTTATATCATGACCAATCTTTCAGAGGGATTTCAATGTCTGTTGGTTAGTGCCCTTGATAATATTTTTCTCAGCCAATAATCAATGAAGCCATATGAATGTGGATCTGGGGATCACATGAAAACATAACAGTACTTACAAACTTAAAAATTAGAAAGAAATGTGTTGTGAAGAAAAATTTCTAGCTTAAGTCTAGTCACAGGTGACTAAAGGAAGTTTTATGTGGTAAACAGAATAAGGCCCCCCCAAATCTTCACTTCCTAATCTCTGGAACCTGCAAATATGTTATCTTACGAGGCAAAGGGATTTAGCAAATGTAATCAAATTAAGGATATTAAAATGGGGAAATATTCCAGATTTTCTGGCAGGGCCCAATTTAATCACAAGGATTTTCATAAATGAGAGAAAATGGCAAGACAGTCAGAATTGTAGAAGAAGGTGTGAAAATGAAAGCAGAGGTTGGAGTGATATGATCACTGGTTTTAAAGATGGAAGAGGGAGCACAGTCAAGGAACACCAGAAGCTTTTAGAAATTGGGAAAGGCAAGGAACAAATTTGACTCTAGAACCTGAAATGTAACCCTGAAGACACATTGATTTTAGCCCCATAAGACCGTTTTGGATTTCTGTCCTGTAGAGATATAACATAATAAATTTGTATTGTTTTAAGCTACTAACTTTGTAGGATTTTTTATAGCACAGCAGCAGTAGGAAAATAGTCCCAAAGGAGTATAAAACACATGTTTGCTTCTGATTATCTAACATTACTGGCTTAGCATACTGTTTGGCTATGTTTCCATACCCAGTTGGGTTTGTTGAATATTCTCTTAAAATTAAAAAGAAAATTATATTTACTAAAAACAAAAAATGTACAGTTCCAAAAAAAGAAAAAGAATAGGGAGTACTGAGTTGTATCCCAGCAACAACTAAAAGGATGTACACATGAACTCTTACCCATTTCTTCTTTTAACCTATATTGTCCTAACCAAATACAAAAATATGTCATTACCAAATATAACAATATGTCTCACTGGCAGCACCCACTTAGGCTTTGTCCACTTAGGATTACTGAATATTTACTCTTCTTTCCTTCTTAGGTAACAAATCCTGGGGAATGTAGTTACTTATAATTTATTTTTACCCTAAACTTTAGCCTGTTTATAGACCCTAATAATTTCAACATTTTTTTTTTCTAATAGGCCCAAATGGTTCACCTCTTACAAAGAGTAGAACAACAAATGTTAAATTATATATGGAAAATTTTATGGAAGGCAGAGATTGCTATGGAGAGAAATGCTCAGGGAGAATTTTAGAGATCATCAGCGTTAGCAAAACAAGAGATCCTTCAGAGGGGAGTAGATGGGGGGAAAGGATGCCTGGGGAGAACATCCAGACAGACACAACAGAATGTGTTTGGTTGAGATACTCAGATACTCTTGGTTTTTATTTAAAACATTTTTGTAGTGTTTTATAGGATTAAAAAAAGAATGAAGCATTTAATGAGTAGGAAGCAATCATTTAAGACCTCTAGCTCTTAAATCATGATAAATGCCGATTCTGTGTCAGTATTTTTTTTTTTTTTTTTTGAGACAGAGTCTCACTCTGTTGCCCAGGCTAGAGTGAGTGCCGTGGCGTCAGCCTAGCTCACAGCAACCTCAAACTCCTGAGCTCAAGTGATCCTCCTGTCTCAGCCTCCCGAGTAGCTGGGACTACAGGCATGCGCCACCATGCCCGGCTAATTTTTTCTATATATATTTTTAGCTGTCCATATAATTTCTTTCTATTTTTTTAGTAGAGGTGGGGTCTCGCTCTTGCTCAGGCTGGTCTCGAACTCCTGAGCTCAAACGATCCGCCCACCTCGGCCTCCCAGAGTGCTAGGATTACAGGCGTGAGCCACCGCGCCCGGCCCTGTGTCAGTATTAATGTGTAGAATCATAATTTTAAAAAAGCAAACTTTGTGATCCATCCTTATTGTAAAAGTGCCTCAATATTAAAATAACGGAACTTCTTAAGTACGATCTACTTTTTAAGTACTACTTTTTCAAGTACGTTGAGGTGAATAGCCAGTAGCTTTCTTTTTAAATTGACCTTGGTACAACATAGAGAAAATGAATCTTATGATTACATGTCTGTGATTTTGTTAGGGACAAGGGTCTTCCTGTTTCAAATATTCTAAAAAAAAAAAAATTAAAGTGGCTCTTAAACTCAGATCTTAATACCAAAATAATTTGCTAACAATACACATTTATAGAGTAACAGCAATTAATAACATAGCTCTATGGCTGTATATAGTCATATGTTTACATTCAGTCCCACTTCACAAGCCCTTATTAAGCTATGGTTAAGCTATGGCTTACAGGCAGAGTATGGTTTTATCTCCTCTTAGTTCCCAGTCTTCTTCTGTTCCATATTCAATTGCAGTCAATACAATAATAGGTGTCTGTTTATTAGATCTTTAACAAAATATTCTCTGTGTTTTATTTATGCAAAATTCAGACAATTTAATATTTGTCTTCATTTAGTGCATTTCATGCATTCTTGTTCTCTTTTTCATAAATTGATGCCACAGAAATCTGGAATATAGTGCTGGAATATAGGAAGTTTCTTCTCTTTCAGTATATCATCTCTGAAATACCTACTACAACCATCAGTTTCTTGATAATTCTTTCCTGCTCTAATCTCTGTGATGTTTCTCTCATTGTTTCATTTTTAATGTGATAATGATTAGAGGAGTTCTACAGAAAACTCTGTCAAAAAAATTAACTTCTCAATTAGTACTCTGGGAAAAAAATCACATGGATCTAGGCTATTTCCTATGTCAGTTTTCCTGGTTGTTTCAGGCCTTCTGTTTGCTTTAAGATCTCATCAGTTATGTGTTGGCTAAATAAGGAATGTATTTAATCTGAAAATTTATTTAGTCTGAACATATTTTAAGTTATTTCAATTATGGAAAATATAGAAAAATTACTCATATTTTTAAACTATTGTAAGTAAAATTCAACACAATTAATTTTAATTAGATATCAGCTGCTGTGATGTCTTTCAACACACTTTAAACATAAATGTGAAAGATTCTTTTTTAAATCAGTATTTCATTAGTTTTCAGTTTGGGCATTATGCATATTCTTTGCTTTTAATCTTTTTTTTTTTTTTAAATAGACTATTAGGTCTATTTGGTCCAAAGTCCAGTTTAAGTTCAGTACTTCTTTGTTAATCTTCTGTCTTGATGATCTGTCTAGCGCTGTCAGTGGGGTGTTGAAGTCCCCCACTATTATTATATTATTGTCTATCTCTTTTTTCCGGCATAGTAATATATGTTTTCTGAATCTGGGTGCTCCAGTGTCAGGTGCATATGTCTTTAAGATTGTTAGATCATCTTATTGAATTGATCCCTTAATTATTATATAATGACCATTTTTGTCTTTTTTTACTGTTTTTTATTTAAAGTCTGTTATATCTGATATAAGTATAACTACTCCTGATCACTTACTTGGAAATGGGGGTGGGAGGGAAAAGGGTTGAAGGAGGAGAAATTATTTAATGGATATGATGTATACTACTTGGGTGGTGATTACACTAAAAGCCCAGAGTTCACCACTACACAATATATCCATGTAACAAAATTAGTACCCCTTAAATTTATAAAATAGCAAAAAGATCTGACTCTTCTTCCCATGTAACGTCACATCACTAAGTCTTCTTCACTGGTACTGTGTTTATACATATTCCAAACTCAATAATTAGGCTAAAAGTGATATTTTTAATATGAGTGATCAATCCAACTAAGCATAAAAATTGCTTTCCAGAATATTTTTTTCTGATCTTGAAAGGGCATCCATAATCTCATTAAAGAAAGCTATTACCATCTTAATATTCTTTTAAAAGCAGAAGAAAATTTCAGTATTGAATAATATATCAAATCAATCCTAGTTCAACTTAGTTTCTGTAGCATTTTTCTTAAAAAAAAAAAAGTTGCTTTTTTGGGGATTTTTTTTCACTGCTTTGGGTAATGTTTTAGTCAGCACGTAGTTGAAGGCAAAAAACAAATACCCAGCAAGGCCAGCTAAGTAAAAAAGAGGTTTACTGAAACGACACTGGTCAACTGTGTGTAACTCAAGGAAAGGGAATTTAACTGCCCATAAGAAGGTATGGATATGAAAAATATAAATTTGTTAATACAACAAATATGCCTTTCTGCATTTTTCTCTGTGGATCAACATGGATTCTATCTCAGCTTACTTCTTTATTCACATCACTGTTAATCACTATTTCTTCAAACACATCCCCCCACTCATTACCCACCAATGATTTTGGCTTTCTTACGGCCTTGGCATCTCTTGGTAGAGTCTCTAAATAACATTTAAATTCCAGGGCTGTTACATCACTGACTGAAATCTCTGAAACTCTATATCAAAGCTTCAAGACAGAGAGAGACTATTCCACTCACATTTCACAACTCAATACATACAGAACCAACTTCATTTTGGTTTGTAAAATGTAGTCTAGTTTCCTCCATTGTAAACTAGACCTTTCTCTTATGTTTCCAATCTCAGGTTGATGATCTTATAATTAATCTCAGGTTTATCTTTACTTTCCACTAGACTTTACCACTCATAATGTTACCAAATAATTTTGATTCTGCATTTGTAATACTTCTCTTATGTGATCTACATATTTGCAGTCCTGTACAGAAGTTAAGAATAAGAATTCTGAGCCAGAATGCCATACCTGAGTTCAAGTTCTAATTCCATATCTTATATTGGGTATGGGAACTTTGATAAGTCCTCTAAATTATCTGAACCTCAGTTCCCTTCACTGTAAAATGGAGAAAGTGATAACTCTTAGGTTGTTGTGAGGATTAAATGAACTAATATTTACAAAGCACATGGAATACCATCAGTCACATTTTAAGTACCATATACTTTCAGATAGTAGTAGTAGTAATTTCCATTCTACCTAGAATTGCCATAAATCTAGTTCTCCTAGACTATTATAATAAATTCCTTACAGGTCCCTTTTTAGACACATCTTCCTAAAATCATTGGTGGGTCATATAATTTCCATACTAAAACATATTTGTGTCTCCTCCATGCCATCCAAAATTAATGTCTACAATTAGAACATCATTGAAAGCCTTCCTGACTTATTTTCCCAATTCATATTTTTATGCTATCCCTCCACAATCACTCTGCTTCTCATGTGAGATTTCACATCCTTTCATCCTTCAAGCCTTTGCTCAGCTGTCCACTTCCCACAGCTTCAGCCTTACAAGCATTTGCACTCTCATCTGTCCATTCAAATCCTTACAAGCAAAAACTTTTGAACTCTTTTTTCCTGCTTAGAATACAAGATTTTATGTTTTGAATTCACTGATTTTTTTTTAGAGTCATTATAATCATAGGCTAGGAACATTTATTTCAGAATTCGTGTCTTCAGTAACTTATTTTTGTGCCATTTTATCCACTACCAGCCCTTGTATTTTTATGAATAGTCTCACCCCATTAAATGAGAAAAATGCTGTTTTACAAATAAAATACAGTATCAACTGTGGCTTGAAATGCTTGTATGTACAGATCATATTTCATTGATGTCACTGTGAAGCATTTTGTAATATATTATGAAAGTAATTCAAAAATGTCATTCTTTTTTAAGGAAATGATAAATTTTACTGTGACATAATGTAGGAGAATTGTCTAAAACATTTAGTTTTAAAAACATCTATCCAAAACTTTAAAAAGCTGTCCAGTATTTATTTATAGGGACTTTTTTTGTTAATATCAGCAGGAAGTTAGTGTTATGTCTGTAAGAAAGAATTTAAAATTAATTGAAAAATTCTTCCTGCTACTAAATTAAAACATTTATAATTTTCATTATTATAGCTCAGTTTGTTGAAACCTATTAAAACATTACCTTTCACATCATGCCCATTTCTCTGGGCTATTTTAACTGTTTTATTTTTTCTTTCCCCTGTCCCTTCCCCTCCTACCCTACCTCTCCTGTCGTCTGTGCCTCTTGGCTTACTCCATCTCTTTTTTTCCCAAAACTTTTGTGTTATATTTTCAGGAATTTCCCTTTCTTCCTAGACATATTCTCTTAGTCTCTATGCATTTTTCTTTAATTCTTGCAGAGTTTTCTGGGGAGGACAGTAATTCTGTCCTTTCAGTTCAAAGGTCAGCATTTGGGTCCTGCACAAATCTCTGTGTACAGTAGAAAGTCTGTTTTCTTTGATTTTTGGACTTGACTAAACTATAAATAATCTTTGGATTCTATAATTTCAATACCACAAATATAAGAGGGTTAATCTTTGTTTCCGGAAGTAACTTTAAATACTCAGCTGGCCACCTGAGGAACTCTCATCCTCACCAAAGCCTAAGGATACGTGTGGTGAGACCCTATTGTATCTTTTATTCTACTGGTTCTTACCTGTCACATGATCATTTCATCATAGACTATTCTTATATGTATTTAAAAGTATAAAAAAGGAAGGAGTGATAATTTATTTAATATTATCATAAGCCATCCTATATTTTTTGTGCTTTCCCCTTCATTTCTGTTATATATGAGCAGTCATATAGAGTTCTGATTAATAGAAACTGTTTGCTTTGGATAGTGATAACTAAAAAATAAATTCTATTAAATTTAGAGTTGGCACTGAATCCCATGTAAAAACATGAGGATAAGGCATAGTTTCCTTTTACTGTATGTTTTTATTTATGTTTTTTTTTTTGACTTTATTTTATATAAGGTATGTGAGCATGTTAAAATGTAGCTCAATACCAAAAAACTGCTTATCACTTTGTTGGATCCTCTACTCCCAAACAGATGACAACAAATCAGTGTCCAAGTTGTGCAAATAGAGGGCTGTATTTTGCATAAGTCTCTATAGTCCTATTTGAGAATTATACCTGTTTGATGCAAAGACTACTTATATCTCATCAGCTTTTTCCCTGCTGGTTCACTTTGTTAATGGAAATTAAATCTTCTCTTAAAAGGAAAGGCTCAACGAAATTACTTATGGACAGAATGTTTGCAAATAGCACTTGAATTTTGACATTTGACATAGATGTAGAAAACACAGGAGCTGAAGTTGCTTGAATGCTCCTCCATTCTTCTTAGTCACATTTTCATTGACTTATTTTTCTCCTCATTGGCATTATCTCATTCTCGTGTTTTTCCCCTAACCCAACCTAATATAATATTTGTCATGGTGTAAAAGGGGGAAATGTGATTATCACCGATATACTTAAATGCATGTTTATTCTGTGTATTTAGAATCTGTATGAGAAAGCAGAAGAAGGAGAAAAGAAGATGAGGATATGATAAATGCTTTTAAGTCTTTTAGAGATTTGATACATGAAAAATGTACAACTCTATCATAAACCTTGCTTCAACATTTTCCTACCTTCTCCGCTGCTTCTAACTTTCATCAAGTCTTTCTCAGCTAATCTGGTTTACTCACTGCCTAGAAAGTGCCTTGTGCTTTTTTTTGTTTTCTTTTGTTAGTTTTCTCCCATTTTCAAAATCTGTTACTTGAGGCTCAAGGCACATACCCCAGTTTCATGAAACTTTTGAATACAGAGCAAATTTTTGCCAACTCATCATGTTCTGCTGTATAATATTTCTTAAATTGTTGCTGATCTCTTATATAATTATGCTGTATTTCCCCAGTTGGATTATGAACTAAGTTTTCTGATGTCCTGTCTGAGTATAGTGTAACACAAAGGATTGAAAATTTAGTATTATTAGGACATGCACCCTTTTGGTGGTGAAATTTATGTCAAAGTCATAGTTTCAGGTCTGCAGGATCAGTGGAAATTTATACAGTCAATTATCAGGTTCTAGCACTCAATCCTCTTGTGCCTTCCTCTGAAGTGTTACAGTGAGAGATTAACCTAGACTCCACAGGGAAGAATGAAACAGAAACATAGTGTGAGTGAGAACAGTGGTGTTCAAATGCCCTAGACTCACAATGCAGGTGTTGTTATTTATGATCATTGTTCTTCGTAAAAATTTCTAAGATCACAAATGACAAACTAAGGTCATACTTCTTATTTCTGATTTAAAGGTATGTCTTTTAAAATTATTTACATTGAGAATAATTAAAATATAATTTGTTCATTTGATTTAGAAAACTTTCTTTTGTTGAATTGATCATAGCTTGTGAATCTACTCAGTGCATGATACACTATTTTTCCATTCTTTCTTCACTACTTTCACTCATTATATAGACACACACACACACACACACACACACACACAGAGGTTTATGTTTACATTATTCATTCAGATTAACACTGCTCACTTATACCTTAGGGAATAGACCAGTTCCACTCCGGACAGTTTTGGTAAAGTCTAAATATTTAAAAAGTGTTGTTTTAGTACCAGATGATGTTTACTTTTGAATTTGGACTCATTGTATTGTTGATATGAAAGAACCATGTATCTAACTTTTTGTTTAATTTTTTTCAACCTGTACTTGCTTTTGAGTCCCCCAGGATATCTGAGCACATGCTAAGTTTAATGTTTGCAGTAGTTTGGTATGTAGGGGTGGTAAGATCTCCCTTTTGTTCTTTGGTTTCAGCCTAGACATATTAGGCTTGGAAGTTCATAATGTATTTAAATATTAAAAAACCTTGCAGCAACTTTTAATGCTACAAAGTAGAAAAGGAAAGCAAAAAGAAGTGATAAGAAAAAAGAAACATGAACAGCATGTAAATTTGTGAAGTAATAGGATTTAGCTGAAAATCAGTTGGGCTTTTTTCTCTCTTGCTTTTATGATTTGACTCCTGAACAAAGTTCCCCAAAGCACTGAATTTTCTCAGTAGTCCTTCATTACATAAATATAGGAGAATAGAATTCAGTCAATCTGCATCCAGCTACTTTTTAACTACTGTAGATCTACTGTTTAAGTAGCAGCTTGCAATAATTTTGCTTTACTTCAAGATATTTGAGGTGTCCCTGTTTATTTTCCTAAAATTGTCATCAACTTGATCATATTTTGATCTATGTTGCCTGATGAAGTACTCGGTGGTATGCTATGAATAAACCCATGGTTGAATAAACTCATGAGTAACTTCAAGTGTCTGAATTAAAATCTAGAGAATTTATGTCACACTAGACAAGGCATATAGCTTTTAAAATATATTTATTTTGCTTATTTTTTTTTATTATAAAATGCAAACTTTTAGAAGAAAATGTCATCCAGTTTCATCCTATGATTAGTGGCCAAGAAGAATATTAAGTCAGAATATCTGGAAATTCCTTCACAGGGATGTTTAGTAGCTGTTGTGCAGGCGTTAGAGTAGTTAAATATTAAATCGTTGTCAATTTACCAGTTATCAGATACTTTTATCTGCAAGCAACCTGACCATTCAATTTTGTTCCGAAATTCTAAACTGATGGAATAAATTATGGTAGAGTTTATCTTCATTTATCAGCTAGAATTCATATTACTTTATATGGTCCTTTTAAATACTTATAGAATGTTCCATGGGCATGCATAAACTGGGATTCTGAAGAGCCACTTTATTATTAAATACTTCTGGTTTGTCATTCAGTTGCTGTGTCACCTTGAGCAAGTTAATTTTTTTCTCTGGGTTCTAACTTCATCTTTACAATTTCTTAAGGTATAATTTTCTTAGTTACTAGTAAGGGCCTGAAATTACATGTCATTCTCTCTATAGGAAGGTTATGTTTTCCCTTTATCTATACAATCCTTCCTATGCAAAAATTTATTCCCAAAAGTATTCACCAATTAGGTAAGTTATTTGTAAAGAAGATGCATTATCTCCAGAGTATTGATGTTGGAAAAAGTACTGACTTCTCAGTAAGTATTTAACAAAAATACGGATAATCTACAGGCTACAAGTGCTCAAATCATTGAGCATTCATCATAGATAGTTGGAGCTAGATAAATATTAATTCATTTGATGATGAGAAGCTTACTATAGTGAAATCCAAACATAGCATTAGAGATAAAATACTCTAAAATGATCCATAATGCCCTTTTACAATGAAAAAATAATAAAATAGGTTACTTTTATTTATTTATTTATTTATTTTTATTTCAGCATATTACAGGGGTACCAATGTTTAGGTTACATATATTGCTTTTGCCCCACCGGAGCCAGAGCTTCAAGCATGTTCATCTCCTAGAGGGTGCACACCACACTCATTAGGTGTGACTATACCTATCCCCGCCTCCTGCATTTATTGGTTACTTTTATTTTAATTAAGCATAAGAAAAATGTGTAGATTTGGTTCTGTTCAGCTCTTGAATAAAATTCTCATCTCTAATTTTTATATATTCTTATATGCTTTGCAAGAATGAACCATAGTTCCTTTAGAAATTGCTTTTCTTCAAGAAGGAATGTATATACAAGAAAAAAATTCTGCTAGAAGCTATTTTGCCTTAAGTTTCAGAAGGAAAAGCAAAAAGTGCATTATTCAATGTGTTTTTCTTGGGACCCTCCTATGCTCAAGACTTATCCAGCTATCTTTACTTTTCCCATTAAACTTTCTAAATATGGTGCTGTTTCATAATGTAGAGGAAAAGAGACTATTGCAAGCTTCCTGACCTTTCCCCCTTCCCTCACAAATTGCCAGCTTAATCTCACACCAATCCTGTTAGGAAGCACAAAAAATATTAATAAATAACCAATAATATTTATTACTAAACCATCTTCCCAGGCCTTTCTGTTAGGTTTTGAGACGTAGCTACTTCAACACTTATCTCCTACAAAATAATCTCCCTCTCCCTTGATAATGCATGGTTTCCTGAGACATAGCTTTATTCCAAACTCTATTCCTGCAGTTTCTTCTTAATGACTCCCTCCTAGAGTTTCTTACTAAAGAATCCATAGGACTGTATTATTTCCTCTTTTAGTAATGGGAGGTCTTGTTTCTCAGACTCCTCCTAGGACTAGGAAATGGTATGATTTTCCTAACTCCTTTATTTGCTTCCATCTTTACCAGTTCCATTTAGCCCAAAGAATGGGCCCTTGATACCTGTAGTCAAATCCTGATGACAACTACCAGCATGCTTATATTTCTGAATATCTTTCTTCTGGGTTGTACATGTCAGTGCCTAAGCCATACATTGGGAAACTGTATCAGCTAAGACTTTTGTGGGGGGAATTTCCAAAAAAAAGACAAAAAAACTCAAACTGGCTTACACAAACAAATGAAAAACAAACAGGAAATGTGTTAGCATAAAAAAAATAAATCCGGCCGGGCGCGGTGGCTCACGCCTGTAATCCTAGCTCTCTGGGAGGCCGAGGTGGGCGGATCGTTTGAGCTCAGGAGTTCGAGACCAGCTCTGAGCAAGAGCGAGACCCCACCTCTAAAAATAGAAAGAAATTATATGGACAGCTAAAAATATATATAGAAAAAATTAGCCGGGCATGGTGGTGCATGCCTGTAGTCCCAGCTACTCGGGAGGCTGAGACAGGAGGATCGCTTGAGCCCAGGAGTTTGAGGTTGCTGTGAGCTAGGCTGACGCCACGGCACTCACTCTAGCCTGGGCAACAGAGTGAGACTCTGTCTCAAAAAAAAAAAATAAATAAATAAATAAAAAAAATAAATAAATCCAAAGATAAGACTAGATTCAAGATTGATGTAGAGGTGCAGTGATGATGCCAACTCTACTTTCTCTAGTTTCCCAGGATGTTGGCTTCATACTGAAATCTGTATGGTGATACTAATTCCACCCACAACTCCACACTCTTCCTATGTGGCAGCAAATTTTCTCTAGCCAAGGAATACTGTAGTCGGTATAGGCTCACAGAATATTGTCTAAGAGTAGAGACAGGCTCTCTTTCTGTAGCCTTACAAGTCCTACAGGTCACCTTCTCTGTGGTTTCAATTGGATTTATGCCAATGATTGTTTTCAAGGCAGTAGATGTACCAATATTTGAAGCCATTTGGAGTACTCTGCTGAAGCTGAGAATGAGATCAGTTCCACACAAACAGTAAGATTTTCTACTAAGGAAAACCAGAGGAGAGAAGGATGGATGCTGAAAAAGCAATCGATAAATATCCCTTACAGACATTCCTAGGCATTTCACATCCTAACACCTTGTGCCAAATGTTTGCAGAGTATAAATAAGTCACCACTTCCCCTTGGACACTCTAACTTGCCCACTAAATTCAATATCTATTGTTATCTCATTCAGCTAGGAGTACTCCCTCCAAACAGGTCCTACCAGAGGATCCTATACCAGAGGATAAATCTTTTACCAGCTTCATACCAGCTTCATGCCAATTGCCCCAATGTTCCTTAGCTAAGGGATTAGGATCAGTAATGAATATGAAACTTTCATATTCATGAATGAAAACAGTTCAATTCCAAATAAGATTATCTAGTCAAAGAACATCTCCAGACATTCACATGGACCAAGAAAGAATTTAAGAGATGTGGTGCTAGAAATAATGCACTTGCCCTCAACAGGTATTAGTGATTCCAGACCCTTGCTGTTGAGGTGATCCTATGCAGAATACCACGTGAATATTTCTTATGTCAGCTACCTCTAAATGGTATGATATATTTTCAAAAGTTCAGTGCTTGTTCTGTAACCTTCATTCATCTCTTCTACATTACAAAAAGTGTTTGAGAGAATGTCTGTCTTATTTCCCATTTCAACTATTTGTTGAATTTGGAGTCTCAGTACTTCAATAGGCAATGTTGCTGAAGAGCATGCTTCATTTTCCAATAGCAGCAATAATTCAAACAGATATACAAATATGTACTTGAAAAAATATATATACATATTTATTGGTAAAACATTTTTAGAGATAAGTGATTTTTATTTGTCAAACTCTGAGCTTTAGTTTGTATCAAATAAAATATAAATAAATCAATGGTGTCTAATATTTGATGCATGTTCACAGAATATTAATTGTAAGAGAATATCATTTATTTCACTAGGAAAATTGGAAAGGCATTTGTTGATTCTTGAGCAAAGCAAACATACAGACTATATGTACACTCAATTTGTACACATATTTTGATAATAGAAAAGCATAAATAATCAAATGCAGTAGAAAATATATTAAGATATTAAAATATGGTTGACATCCTTACCAGGCTTTACAATTAAGTTAGATGGTAACAATTATTAAATTGTCTTTACTAGCATAAACCAAAAAGAAACATATAGATTAAAAATCATGTAAATTTGAGTTTAACATATGAAAATGCACATAAAAGAAAACTAATAAATAAATCAATTACATAAAAACCCTCACTCAAACATTGTGCAATTAAAAGACAATAATAAAAACACAAATCCTAAATGAGAGTATTTGTATATCTATTCTAAAGATACACAAAGAGAGTTTCTTGACTTTCAAGAAGTTAAGGAAATTAGTCCATAAAAATGGGCTATTTTATTTATAAAATACAAAACTTCCAGATTCAAATACTTTAGTAACTACAAAGGGGTAATGTTTAGAAATACACAAGCTTAAATCAATGATCTCTTTTCTGTAGAGCTTTCTCCTTAATGTTGTTAAATGAAATATATGTGCTATGACTCAGTTTTGTAGCTTTTTTCTACACTTGTTCTGACCTTCCTTTGCCTTTGATGTCAGCCAGGATGCATAGACATTAACAGCTTCTACACTTTCAAATACAAACTTATACTATACTGTAATGACTTTTGACATTCATAGTTATTTCAACATTTTATTATAGTAACTAAATGGTCTAAAGCTGGTAGGCAAAAGATATGCACAACTCTTTGATTAACTATGTCTTGATATTTTGAACCTTGAGTAGTCTAATCTGAAATATCTTTCATAATAACCTATGTAGACAGGGGGAAAGTGCAACTTCAATAGCCACTAGACAGTTTGGATGACAGCCAGATGAGCCAATGTTCTAAGAGCTGTCCGTGACTTTGAAGTGAATTTTGCAAAGGTGCAAATTTCTCTGTCTCAGACAGGCAGTTCTGTGATTATGAAAGTACACCCACAAAGCTACAATGCTTGGTAAACATGTTGGCTGTAAACAATATCTTTTGTTTAAAGGACTGTGAGTGGAGCATTGAATATGGAGGCAGATTTATAGTACAACAGTGTATACCTCAAATGTAAGAAATACTCAAAAAACTGAAGTGGATTTATGCAACTTAAATTAAATAGTTAGAAAGTCAATCCTTATAGTGTTTCAATCCCTTGAAGCAAGACATAATTCTTTTGCTTTTCCATAGTATTTCTTCCTTTGAGCAACATTCTCTCCTAATCATATAGAAAAAAAAATCAAAAGATGAACACAGTAAGCAAGTGAATTTGTTTATGTGTTTATCTAAGAGGAGCCCTCATTTTTGAAGTCTTTGACAAGCGTAACATTTCCTGGGTAGAATGCTAAACAAATGTATGAATGTTTTCATACAAAAGAAATGTTAGAATATACAAAAGTCAAGTTATCAGACAGCTGTGCAATAATGTTTATGGGGTTTAAAGTGCTCATGGGAGTAAAGAGATATATGAAAGGACATTTTAGGATTTCTGTGAGGAGAAGTAATAAATGTAATATATTTTTATAGCAGTGAATTTTTTTCATTTTGTTCTTTGTGATATTCTGACAAACAGGCTGTGCCATACCATGATACAGACTAGATGTTTTTAACTGCTACTATCTAATAGTATGCTTATTATTTGATAAACTTGTACTGAAACATTCTCCCAATATGCAGATTATGCAAAGGGAATGTGTAAAGAACTTTATAAATAGAGGTCCGTGGTGTATATCTCTTTGTAACTTTGTATATGTGCATATTGTTGGAGACACTGGAAGAGGCATGCTTATAAAAGAGTGAAAGCATACTTAAAACTTTCAAGGGCAATGGTATGTATTTCATTTATGCCAATTCTCTTTTGAATCAATGCACTTAAAAATTGTATTTTAATCTTCAGTCTGGTAATAAGCGTAGAAAAAGGTACGTACTAATTTATTAACTGAAGAAAGAGAGGACAAAAATGAAAATGTATAGCACATACTCAGACTTCTACAATGTATTATTGTTGATTGCTATGCAAAACTGGTTTATTACAAATGCAAGTAATAAACTCATTTTAAGACAATGATTAGTTAGGTAACTGCTCAAAGAATTGAAACCAATAAATATCACAGTCTGTGGAAATATCAGCTAATGGCCTTTAGAGATGAGTGCTTGGCCTGATTTTATTAGATTATGTTATTTTCAGTAAGCTACAGAATGATACCACTTTGGCTGTGATTGCCAGGATCTAGAAAGAGAAAGAGGATTTCTTATGACTTTGAAACACTGGAGGGATGATACATCATAAATGATATTGTACTCAAAAGGAGTAAGTGTAATAGAAAATAGCTGGCTAGGCAGAAAAATTATCTTTTGTCTAATGGGCTGTGAGTGGAGCATTGAATATGGAGTCAAATTTACAGGAAAATAGTGTGTTTCTTAAATGTAAGAAGTGCTCAGATAAGTGAATTTATGCAATTTAAATTTCATAATGTGAAAGTAAAATCTTATAACTGGTTTAAAGCCAGTTAATGTGCATAAACAATGTGATCTTACTGAAATATAAATATTATAAAGTGGTATTTGTTCAATTAAAAACAAAAAATAATAACAAATGAAAAACTTGAATGTCTTCACGGCAGAATGACTGCAAGTATTATTATAGAAAAACAAGGCTCAGTTTAAGCAACAATGAGTGTTCAGTTTAATTTCTACATTTCAAAACTGATGGGATGAACATATATAAGACTCAGAGATGGCAACTAAGATGATTAATGGGCTGGAAACCAAGACCTCTGAAGAAGGGTTCAAGGAGTTACTGTCACTTAGTTTGAGGAAAGAAGGCAACTTACATAAGTGAAAAGCTATGATAAAGAAGATTCCCAAAATGAATAAATGGCCATTTGTCTTTCTTCTTTTGAGAAGCTTCTGTTCATGTCTTTTGCCCAGTTTTTAAACAAGGTTGTTTGTTTTTTTCTTGCTGGTTTGCTTGAGCTCTTTGTAAATTCTGGTTATTAGCCATTCATTGGACGTGTAGCTTGCAAATATCTTCTCCCATTCTGTAGGTTGTCTGTTTGCTCTGTTGATTGTTTCCTTAGCTGTGCAGAAGCGTTTTAGTTTCACCGAATCCCATTTATTAATTTTTGTTGTTGCCATGATTGCCATTGGAATCTTTGGCCAATAAACATATGAAAAAATGCTCAAAGTCACTAACCATCAGGGAAATGGAAATTAAAACCACAATGAGATATCAACTTAGCTCAGGTAGAATGACATTCATCAAAAAGTCCGAAAACAATAGATGCTGGTGTGGATGCAGAGAGAAAGGTATGCTTATACACTGTTGCAAATTAGAACAACCTCTATGGAAAACAGTATGGAGATTCCTCAAAGAACTAAAAGTAGACCTACCATTTGATCCAGCAATCCCACTACTGGGTGTTTACCCAAAGGGGGAAAAAAAAACTTTTCACCAAAAAGACACCTGTACTTGAACATTTATCGCAGCAGAATTCATAATTGCAAAGATGTAGAATCAACCCAAGTGCCCATCGATTTATGAGCGGATTAATAAAATGTGGCATATGTACACTATGGAGTACTACTCAGCCATAAAAGAGATGAATTAATACCATTTGAAACAATCTGGATGGAACTGGAGACCATTCTCCTAAGTGAAGTCTCTCAAGAATGGAAAAACAAACACCCCATGTACTCGACCATTAAATTGGAACTAATCGATAAGCACACATGTGCACAGAGGGAAGTAAAACTCAGTGGAAATCAACCAGGGTGGAGGGGCAAAAACCTACCTAACGTGTACTAGGAACACTGCTTGGGTGACAGGTATACCTTTAGCCGGGACTCAAGCATTACAAAAGTGATACATGTAACTTAAAGTAGTTGTACCCCCTTAATATTTTGAAATAATAAAAATGAACAAATATATGAAAACCAAATGACATAGGATTAAGTAAAAATAAGACCAACCGTAAGAATTTCAAAATAGCACTATAGTTTTTAAATGGAGTGTTTTCCCATTGCTAAATAAATATAGAATTAGAATTAGAAAGTCCCTTGTCTGTCTTGATGCCAGTAATCGCTAAATAAATTACAATTTGAAGAAAATTTCTTCAGTGCCTGTCCGCCATTCTTTAAAAAAACAGCAAACCAAAACACATTGTTTGTATGTTTTTTAATGCATAAGCTGTCGGTGATAATTCTATAAAAGTTATGTGCAAAGCTCTAAATGTATTAGCACAGATACCTCAATTATTTGGCCCAGTAAGGGAATGTAACATGTGTTTTGAAAGACTAATGTAACCTGCAGTGTGCAGACATTTTGTAGTCCTGAGAGTACTGAAGGCTTAGGTGGTCATTGCATTATCTTTGGAAAAGCAATTCAAGAGTCAGTGTGATTATGTTATGAGTATGCAAAAGATTCAAACCTTTCTGTATCACTGAAAAACGTCATGTAATCTGCCCTGTGAGAAGCAAAGTACCAAGAAAAAGAAAGATAGTGGAAGGAGATAGACAACCTCAGAAAAGAGGAGATAAATGTAAAATAGTTGTGAGGAAACTACAGACTATAGGATCCAACTACCTGAGTTCAAACCCAGACTTTTCAGTTAATTACTTACATACTTTATGCTTTAATTTCTTGATCTGTGAAATGACAGTAACGTTTACGATACAGACTCCATTGTGTTGTAGTGGTGATTAAATCAACTGTAGTAACTAAAACGCTTAAGTTAGTGGCTGGCACAATACAAAAACTATGTAGGGTTAGTGAATATCATTGAGAAGTATTCATGGCCGGGCGCGGTGGCTCACGCCTGTAATCCTAGCACTCTGGGAGGCCGAGGTGGGCGGATCGTTTGAGCTCAGGAGTTCGAGACCAGCCTGAGCAAGAGCGAGACCCCACCTCTACTAAAAATAGAAAGAAATTATATGGACAGCTAAAAATATATATAGAAAAAATTAGCCGGGCATGGTGGCGCATGCCTGTAGTCCCAGCTACTCGGGAGGCTGAGACAGGAGGATCCCTTGAGCTCAGGAGTTTGAGGTTGCTGTGAGCTAGGCTGACGCCACGGCACTCACTCTAGCCTGGGCAACAGAGTGAGACTCTGTCTCAAAAAAAAAAAAAAAAAAAAGAAGTATTCATATGGGTTTGATATATTTAAATATCCTTCTTGAGCCAGTGTATTTAAAAATAGCATTTAAATATGCCGACTTAAAATGACCATTTGGGAAAAGGTAGTAACTTTCTGGACTTACACAGATGAGCTAAATTTTTGAGTTTGAGATTAAAAAAAAAAAAAAAGAGAGAGAGAGAGAATTTTCTTGTACATTATTTTTTTTGTTAGAAATGACTTTTTTCCAACAGAATCCGTTTATACTTCTATGTATATTTTAAATTTCATTTCTACATTTTATATCTCATTTTCTTTTACATCTATTGTGAACAAAAAAAAAAGATTTAATTTTCTTGTTAGTAGCAGTTTTACTATTTCCTCCTGTGTGTGTGTTTGTGTGATATTCTTTACTCGACCTTTTCTGTGCTTCATACTGCAACTGCAGTGGATATGTCCCCTATAGAGAGGGATATATCTTGTGACCAGAGGCTGTGTCTAAGGCCAGGCCATGAGCTGCAGGCAGAGCTGATGATGGCCAGCAGCGATTAGTGCTGGCCTTTCCCCAGGGATCTAGACCTCAAATATGGGCATCAGACTGGCTGGCTGGCTTTTGGCTGAGCTCCAGTAGACATAATATGCAAATTAATGTTAAACTTTGTTTCTGACATTTTTGAGACATTTAATTTGTAACTATTGTCACTCTTCTAAAAATAAAAAAAATATATATTCATTTCTGTGACAGGCATTGCTGTTAGCATAATATAGTAGGGACCCAGGCAGAGGTTACTGCTTGTAAGACGGTATCATTATATATATAACTAAATAAGTAATTAATGAGGATAATTTCATATCTTCTAAGTACTGTTACAAAAATTAAAATAGACAGAAATCAATACAGAGTAATGGGGATGGAGTGTTTTAAATGGAGTTGTAAGGAAACATCTCTTTGAAGAACTGAATTAAGAACAAGCACTGAGTTAAGTGAGGAAGCCTACCAAATGAAAATCTGTGTGATGAGTGATGAATGAATACTATTAAGAACCAGTGCAAGAGCTTGAGTCAGGAAAGAGCTTAATGTGTTCAAGGAACAAAAAGAAAAGTGGTATCGCTAAAACAAGGGGGTTAAAGGGAAAAGCCTTTTCAGATTTTATCATAGAAGTGCTCTGGAGCTTTCATGTAAGAATCTTGCATTTAATTTAATTATAGGTGTAAGTCATTGCAAGAATTTAAGCAGTGAGATGCTATTTTCATGTTTACATGTTTTTATTAAACATAATATTCATACTTATTTATGGGGTACATTATTCAAATTTTCTTTATACACACACACACACACACACACACACACACACCCTTCCCAGCCATTATACTCTCTACCTCCCTGACATCAACTTTTTTAGCTCCCACATACGTGCAATATTTGTCTTTTTGTGTCTGGCTTATTGCACTTACCATAATGACTTCATTTTTTTTATAACCTAACAGTATACCATTGTATAAATATACCACATTTTCTTTATCCATTTATCCATCAATAAACACTCAGGTTAATTCTATATCTTTGACGTTGTGAATAGTGTCATGATAAACGTGGGGGTGCGTGTGTTCCTTTACTACCCTGATTTTCTTACCTTTGTATAAATACCCAGTGGTGGGATTGCTAGATCATACAGTAGTTCTATTTTCAGTTTTTTGAGAAATCTCTCTACTGTTTTTCGTAAAGGCTAAAACATTCCCACTAACAATGTATGAGAGGTCCCATCTCTTGACATCCTTGTGGGGCAAATTCTCAACCAAGAGGAGCTTGAAACAAGAATGGATGTGGAATGGGGAGAAGTCAAATAGAATTGACAAGTATTAATAGTGCCTCTTGAGATGTTTTTCTGTAAAGGGTTGCAGAGAAGAAGTACATGGACACTTGATAAGTTCAGCAAAAAGGAGGGCAGATTAAAAATTTACAGATGCAGGTAGGCTGGCAGATCTGGTATTGGAAAAGGCAGTACATTCTGTTTTAATTGCTTCTCTCTCTCTTTTTTATTTCTCAGAGTAATATATTATTACAAGTTACGATCATCAGCTGAGGGTAGGGGAAGGGGTATTAGGGGTTTGAAGACCAAAATGTGATAAAAGTATCTCAGAGAATGGAAATGAATAATAATGAGCTGGTGAGATACAAAATTTGTCAGTACCTATTCTTTTTTTGCTTTCAGTTGGGATTGTGTGGTATAGCTATTTAGAAACTCACAAGAACCTTTTTTATTGTTATGACATCTATATTTTAAACCTTGTTTAATAGATTTTTGATGTGCAACCTCATAGCATAACTGTTAAGATTTTGATTCAAATAGGCCTGACATCAACATGATAAATTCCTTAATTAGATAACCCTCAACTATTTTATGTACTCATTGGGGTTGACATCTTTGGGATAATCAGCTTGAGTTCAAATCTGGACTCCACTGCTGACTAGCTGTGAGACTTCAGACAATTCACTTCGCTGAAAAATTAGAATAAAAATAGTTCCTAACAAATAATGTCATAGTGAATGTTAAAGAACATAAATATTTTGCAAATGTCCAATCCTTTAAACACAGTGAATGTTTGATGAAAATTATCTATTAATAACAATATTAGCAGTAGTTGTATCACTAAATCCAGTGCTTGAAAATAACATTTTCATGGCCATGGAAGTTTATTTTTTTTCCTCTACATTTTAACCAAAGTATTTCCTTTTATTCCATTATCAATTGAGCCCATAAGGGGTAGACTTATCCTATATAGATGTGAAGAGTGGTCCTATACTTAGATCAAGTGTGAAGTTTAGCATATTATTTTAAAACTATGTGTGGAGAGCAGCAAAAGAATGGAAAAATTTGGTACAAAAGCTGTATTCTGCAAACAAACATAGAGTATTTAGGGTAAATTACTCTTTTAAGAGGACAAATAAAAAATAGTTTGATTTAACTTTTAAAATTTAATGCATTTGAATAACAGCCATTCAAGAGGCCCATCAGCAAACATAGACATTTTGATTGTCTACTGTAAGGACAGGATTCTAGAAAACACATGGGATTATTAGGAAAGGTCAGTTGGCCATACTAGTTTGAGAGAAGGTCACATCTTAAAATGTCATTCCTTCCATCTATTCATAAACAAATAGGTAGTGATCTTTGGGTAGAGATCAGTAAGATCTCTAATAAAGTCTGGGCTTTCAAATGTGCACTAACTTCTCCTTTTGCAATTATCTCCCCAATTTTTTTTTATGTAACCTATATTTCTGTCAAATTGGCCTTGTTGCTCATTCTCCAACAGGTCCCATTTCACATTGACTTATGTACTTTGGAGAACTATGTTTTTTATACCTTAAATATATCATCCTTCATCTCCCCATGTTAAAATCCTGTTTATCTTCATAGACCTAACTCAAATGGAAAGGACCTTTCCCCAATACTTCCCATCCACTGTGTCTTCCCCATTTGTAAACATCTATTGCTCTTGATTTTTACCTCTTATAGTCTCTGAATATTTACTAATGTACAGAATAATACTAAATATATGCTATGTATGTATGTATGCATTATCTATGGCTGCTATCAAGCTCCTGGAAAGTGTAATTGGTCATATAAGCTTTGAATTCTTCTAGTAATAGTAATTTATCCTTTACATGAAAGGTATTTAATAAATATTTGAAGAAGTTAATATCACGAATACTTCGTTGCACCACCTAGATCCCATTTCAGGACTGAAGGCTTTTTTGTTTTTTTTTCTGCTAGCTGCTGGGGAGATTGTCAGGTGAAAGCCCTTGACATTTTTGAGAAATGCTTTGGATGAAGAGAGCCCTCATTCAGGGCTGTCCCCCTTCACCGAACACCCCACATCCAGTGCTGTCACATGGGAATATAAAGGCACAACCCCCTCACTGTACCCCAAATAACTCTCTAGGGCCATCCTAGCTTCACGGTTGGCTCAGCGTTGGTCTAGACCTTGTTGTGACTGCACCGCAGCCTAACCCACAGCCGTTCCTACTTCTACTCCTCACCTACCCCTAAACTGGTGTTGATCCTGAGAGAACATGCCCTGACAAATCCTCTGCATTGACCTCTCCATTTCGAGTCTAGTGCTTGGGAAACCTCAATCTGTGGCAGTCAATAAGAAATGTTACCAACTAAAACGCATGTTTTTATGTTTAGCTGTTATTCACACTTTTGAATCATATCTGCTAATAAGAAATGACATTTTGAACTTAATTTGTTCTTAAAAAATATAGAGATAGCTATAATGCACTTGACCATGAGTTCTAAATGATCAGGTTTTGTTGTGGATAACATTCATTAAAAAAAACAGATCATTGGCCAGGCACAGTGGCTCATGCCTGTAATCTTCACACTTTGGGAGGATGAGGTGGGGGGGATCGCATGAGGCCAGAAGTTCAAGACCTGACTGGACAACATGGTGAGACTTCATCTCTAAAAAAATAAAATAATTAGCTGGGCATGGTAGCATGTACCTGTAGTCCTAGCTGCTTAAAAGGCTGAGGTGGGAGGATTACTTGAGCCGAGAAATTGAGGTTACAGTAAGCTATGATCAGGCCACTGTACTGCAGCCTGGGTGACAGAATGAGATCCTCCTGTCTCTAAAAACCAACCAACCAAACAAACAAACAAAAAAAACAGGTTATTACCTAATGCACTAAGGTGATACAACACCCATTTAGTGTTCGTGTTTACAATGCTAGGCAATTGGTTCTATAAAAAAGGGGTTAAGTTGTCTCTAATTAGTTCAATGCACTGCATGGCAACTCTGCATGAACTTCTATTTTATGTATTGATTTAATGCTTATTTTAAGTACTTTCTATCCTGAATCAACTTTTTTTTCTATCAAAACTTTGATCACTGCAAACCTTATTCAGGAAAAGATTTTCCAGAATTGGTTTCCTATCTGCCTTGCATTAGAATGTATCCATGCTAAAAGCAAGATCACAATATTGAAATTCCAATGTTTTTATAGTTCTTATATTGTAAATTGTTGATTAAGTCCTTTTCTGTGGGTTACTACGATAGGGGGCTATTGATTACATTAAACCAGGAAAGTAACGGTACTATATAACTGTATTATCAAATTTTGGCACAGCTCTATTTAGTCAGATATCAGATATAAGAAATAGTAATTGAGATTTTTCAGAAAACAGGATTCATGATGCTTTTAGACAATTCACATATGGTTCAACCCATGGCCTCAAGGGTTGTTGAGGTCAAAAGTGACCCAATATTTTGTGTCTAAGTGCCACCAAAACACAGACTTCAAAGATTCTGTCATGCTGCATATCTTGACCCTGGTTCTGTGTCACAGTGGCCCTTAGGTTGTGAGGGACACCAGACATGGGCGTGTGTTCTGATGGCAACTGCAGAGCTCACAGGGAAGGTCTTATGAAATATGAATAGACTGACTCCTCCACTCCCTCCACCTTTCCTTTCCAGTCAGGAGTGCACAGCTGGCGAGCAGAGATCAAATACAACTCAAGTCAGCCACTTCCTTAGTCAAGAGTTCTAAGCAAAGGTACCATGTCGCTGAAATCAAGAAAATGCCAAATTCCTGACTTTTATCTGAAGAAATAAAGTAAAATGTAAGATTTCTGTATAACAAATGCTAAGTTTTAACTGAACTTTTCTAGTACTGTCCAGACTGAGATTGAGATCACTTTCATACCCTGACTAAATATATTAATATGATGTAATAGTGAATGCATATGCATATAATGCATTTCTTCCAAATCCAGTAAGCTTTAATGTAGATTCAAATGAATATTTCTTTAAATGAACTAGAACTTCTAACTTCTCACTTTATCCTAATTCAATTCCTTGTTAAAATATGAAAAACATTTTATTAAATCCTTGTATCTCAGAAATTTAGTTTATCAAAATTGACCTCATAATATTTTGCATAAACCTTTTAGCCTAGTCGGTGTATACGTTTCTATAACTCAGCTTCAGAAGAAAGGAAATATGATGAAATCATAAATCAGGATGTAGTAATTTCCCAACTGTTAGATTTTCCCTCAAAAAGTCATATGCAGGGTCTGTGTCTATTTTTGCTTGTTGTACCCCTACTGCCTTGAGCTCAATTAATATTATTTGGATGAAAAAATACTTTTCAAGGGAGTAGACAGAATAGAGGACACTCAAATTGCGATGCCTTCAGATCTGTATTAGTTTTTATTCCATGGTGCCTTGGCATCTTTCTGAGGCAAGACTAATACAAGGGAATTCTTCCCAGTCCCCAAGATGCTGCTGTGCTGTATTTTGTCCCGCTGCTGACCAATATCATACTCTAATTGTCTTCCTCTTGCACACTGTTTCTCCCTCTTCTAACCATTGTTACTTAATTCCCTACAGCATTTTTGAGGGTTTGTGTATGGGGGTGGGGGAATGGGAAGTCACTTTAAGATAGTATTGGTTGACTTTGAGAATATATCAAACTGCCAACACATTTTTTAATGCTAGATATGTTACAGGAATACATCAGCTTTTATATTTGTTGTTATAATAGTCTCTAATCCATAAGGAACTAGAGGGAACTTTATAAATATCTTTCATTCATGTATTCAACACATATTTATAAATTAACTTCTAAACTTTAGTCACTGCTGTTCTAAGCACTGGGCATTCACTGTGAAACTATACACAAAGCTCTTGGCCTGATGCAGCTTATAACTGAATGATAAAACAAAGGAAAAAAATATATATATTATATTTATACAGACCACCCTTCATATTACCAGATTTGGATCGCCAGATTCAACCAAGTGAGGCTCAAAATAACAAATAACAAAATAACAAATGCTAGCATGGATGTGGAGAGATTGGAACACTCTTACACTGCTGGTGGAACTGCAAATTAGTACAACCCCTGTGGAAAGGAATTTGGAGATACCTCAAAGAGCTAAAAATAGAAATATCATTTGGTCCAGCAATCCTACTACTAGGTATCTATCCAAAGCGAAAAAAGACATTCTAAAATAAAGACATATGCACCTGAATGTTTATAGCAGCACAATTTACAACTGCAAAGATGTGGAAACAACCCATATGCCCATCAATACATAAGTGGATTAATAAAGTGTAGTATAGGTATACCATGGAATACTACTCAACTACAAAAAACAATGTTGATCTAGCACCTCTTATATTATCCTGGATAGCAATTGAGCCCATCCTTCCATGTGAGGTATCACAAGGATGGAAAAACATGCACCACATGTACTCGCCATCAAATTGGTACTAACTGATCAATACTACGTTGCTCACATGGTAGTAATACTCACTGGGTGCCGGTCAGGTAGAAGGGCTGGGGGATGGAGGGTTTTGAGGGTGGTAAATCCACAGCTAATGGAAACAGGGCACACTGTGTGGCAGGACACACTTGTAGCCCTAGGGTGAGGCAAATGCATTTCATGTAACGAAAATGTTTGTACCCTCATGATATCCTGAATTAAACATATGTATATTTTTTAAAAAGCATTAAAAATATCAATACAATAATAAAAAGTAAAGTATAGGTATTAATATTTACATAGTATTTATAACACATTTTTTAGGTATTATAAGTAATCTAGAGATGATTTAAAGTATGCGAGAAGATGTGTGTAGGTTATATGCAAATACTATGCCATTTATACAGGTATAAGTGACTTGAGCATCTGCGGATGGGGTGGGGGGTCTGGAACCAATCCCCTGTGCATACTGAGAGATGACTGCATGCACTGTATATATTATATATTTCAGTGGGTGAGTACTACAAAAAAATAACACAAAGCAGGAAATTTAACAAAGAAGAGTAATATGTGTGGTACAATTTATTTAGATGGTCATAGAATACATTAAAATACAAAAAAAATTATGATTTTTTTTATTAAATAAATTAGCAAGGATGTAAATTAAGTGAGAGAGTTAGCCATAGGTTTATTTGAGGTAATAGTATTTCAAGAGAAAAAACAAAAAATGCAAAGACCCTGAGACAAAAGCATGTTTGATCTTTTTTAAGGTCTAGAAAGGGGGCCAGTAGCATTGCAACACAAGGAAAGAGGGAAGAGAGTTAGTAGATGAGGCCAAATGACAAAGGGCCTTGAAGGGCATGAAGACTTTGTATTATACTGAGTGAGATTAGAAAATATTTTGGATTCTAAACAAAACAATATAATCTCATTTAGATTTTAAAAGGATTATTTTGGTTGCTGGGTGGAGAATGGAATGTAAGAGCTAGAGAAAAATTACTTTCTTATTTAAAAAATAAAAAAGAAGAAGAAGAAAAGATTAAAGGCAGGATGTCCAGCACGGTAGGGTGGACTCATCAGGGACCAGGCCTCTTAGATCTTGTTCCATCTATATCCTGAACCCATGGCATCTACCTGATGGTCCAAGATGGGCATTTGTGCTTTAGCTATTATGTTTGTAATCTAGCCTTTCCTTTAAAGACTTTCTGGAATTTGCATATGCCACTTCAGCACCACAGCATTGGCCAAAATTTAGTTCAAGGTCCTTGCCTAGTTGTAGGGAGGCTAGAAAATATATTTGACTATTTGTCTAGTCAAAAAAAAAAAAAAAAAAGAAAAAAAATCAGAGGCTTTTAAGTAGTTCTAGTACAAAATGCTTGGGAAGCATCCCAGAACAGTACAAAGAAGTATAAATTAGGAGACTTTCTATTTAAATAACTGAAGCTCAATCTCAAGAATTTAGAATTTGGTCTTTTGAGGGTGTGGACAGTCCATTCTCCATACTTCAGAGGGCCCAGTCCTCTCTCATTCTCCTTCCACTTGCATTAATAGTTTGCTGCAGCTCTACTCCCTCCCACACATTGTTCTCCCAGACTTTGGAGCCTCATGCACTTCCTCACAAGAGCCCTCCCTAGTCACAGATTAAATTATTCCACTCTGTCAGTAATGTCTTCTACGCTTTTCCTTTATAGAACTTAACACAATTTGTAATTTTATGCCTGTATAAGTATTTCATTAATATTCATCTCCCTTACTAGGCTCTAAAAGACATGAGTCGGTCCATGTCATCTTTGCCCATGATTACGTTCTCAGTGCCAGTACAATACCTGACATGTTGTTGACTGGAAATATCTGTTGAGTAAGTGAACATTTGAATAAGAATTTCACATAGTACCGTGTAATAGAAACCAAGACATAAGGATCAGATTTAACGGTCTTAGTGCTAAAGTCTAGGAGGCTAGAAATTTCCTGGGATCATTATAATAAGTATATCAAACCTATTCTTTTTTTTATAATATATGTTGCTTGTGTGTGTATAGTTACTGTCACAATAACCCCTTATCTCTCTATAACACTTAAAAAAATGTGGAGCTCAGAAAGCTACAAGCTAAATAGAAAAATATGATGTTATTTTTCAGGCCTAATAATAATGTTTCCACAATTGGGAAATATATAAAATCTTCTGAGGAAAAACACCTGCTCGTACTCTCTATTTTATGTTAATTTTTATAATATCAAGTTTATATAAGAATCAGATAAAAAGAAAGAGTGTAAATCATCAGTATGACATCTGCCTTTCTTTAGAGATTTAAGAGTCTGTACTAAGAATGTTATAGAACACGGGGGACTAATTTCAGAGGAAGGTCAGAAACATAAAAACAAATTATTTGGACAAATTTGAGCATTATTTTTCATTAAAAATCAATGTCTGTGCTCATTACATGCATTGTTATGAATATATTTTATGGGTAAGGATAAACAAAATGCATTTGGAAGTTGTCATCGATCTCTAAGAAGGACTGTTGCTACAATTTAATGAAGCAGAGAGCTTGTCTGGCATGTGAGACAAATTTTTTTTTTTTTTTTGAGTCCTGTCGACCATGCAGATAGTTGATAGCTTCTCACAGCCAGACTGACACTTTTAGGTAGAGGTTTACTGTAGCATACAAGAAACAGTGACCTGTGATACAGCCAAATGACTGCAAAAATGGTATGAAAAGAGATTTCAACTCCCTACGGCACTACTAATGTACCTGAAATTTTTAAAGTGCATTTTAGTAGTTATGAAAGGATTCAGATAGAGAGCACTAAAGACTTGTGGTGCCCTCACTTTATCCACCTCAGCTCCCAGCACAGAGAGGCATCCCCTGACTGCTAGCATCACTTGTAGTGGAAGCTCAAGGGATATGCAAGATTACTTTATACTCAATTTGATCTTGGCCCTCTCTGTTTGATCTTTGCCTCTGCTGAGATTTAAATTTAGTAGAACTCAGGAGAGAGCTTTTATTTTGATATTCACTTCTGTAGATACTGACCTAGAAAGAGAAAGACTTATTATATTTAAGTTATCTGATTTGCATACTGATTCTCTCTTACTGAAAGCTTGAGCAACATTTGACTGGTGAGTTCTAGGAAATAGGTTTCATAGCCAACTGTCAATACAAGTAATCTTCTGACTTATAGAGGCATATTTTCCTGGATAAGCTACTATAAGTTAAAAATAACATTAGTCAAGTTTTCTCCCAGAAAAAGTCACAAAAGAGTATTCTTTTTGAAGACCTGATAGTCAAACTCTCATAGATACGATGACATTTTCATTGAAGATAAGGACTGTTACCAATAAATAAACTGAATGGAATGATATATTTGTACAACATAAGATTTTCTAAAAATCTGAATACATAATTTAAAATAGGAATGCATTGCTCATCATAGAAAACTGTATTCAGTGTGATGAAAAACACTATTGTGTACCAAAGACACGGTTTCATATTTTGCAATGTTTCTGAGTAGTTGCTGACCCTGGAGAAATAATTTAATATCTGTAATCATAAGTACATATTTATTAGTGGGGCTAGAAATCCCTATTTCACAGATTTTAGGTATAGAATATAAGCTAGGAGGTAAATAAGATAGAACTGGATTTATATCTCAGATCTGTTCATTAGTAGATGGGACTCCAGGTGATTTACTAGGACTGTTTAAATCTGATTACTAATTGTCCCCATTATTCATTCCCTCTTACTGACTTTTGACAATTCAGCTACCCTTGGAGCTAGGCAAAATCATGTGACTAAGTTATGGCCAATGGGGTATGAGAGGAAGTAATGTAGGCATGTCCTGGATCTCACTCCATACCCTCTGCTGCTCTTATACCCTTCCAGGGGACTTGAATGTGGACCTAATAGTGGGATGAGAGCTTCAGCCATCCTATAAATTTAGGCAATACCTTAAGGATGACAGAACCACTAGAAATAAAGTATCTGGGTCCCTGCTGATCTTGTGAAACAAAGCTGCCCTTCTAACCTGCCTGTAACTCTGGGCTGCCACCCGAGAGAGAAATGTCTTTCTAATTTAAACCACTGTTTTTGTGTCTCTTTGTTATAACATCTTAGCCTATAGCCAGACAATGGTGGCTTTAAACAAGAGACTAGACCCCAGCTTTAATTTGATAATACATCAAACTGAAGTAATAATAGTACCTACTCATGAAGTTTTGTTGAAGACAAAATAATTTCTATATAAAAACCACTTAAAATAGCACCTGGTCCATAATTAGCATATAAGTATTAGTCATGTTTATTTTTTATTCTTCTAATTATCATCAAATTATTATTTGTATACTTTACAAAACTTTATAAGTTAAATATTTTTATCTTTAATAAGACATAATGAGAAATACTAATAAAAATAGTGGTTGAAAAGAACGTCTTTATCAAGGCCATGAAATTAAATAGTTTTCTTTTTTCAACAAAAAATATTTTCAAGGAAGTCACTGAGATGAGTTTTTGGATTTTTTTTTTTAATTGATACACAGACTACTTCTGGTTTGCTATGGTTACATCTGTGTTTATGTGTGCATATGTGTTTTGCATTGCAAATTTTCCTAGAGCACATCAAGTTTATAATCATTCTTCTACCTTTGAAAAAAAAATATCTTTTAGCTTCCAAAGTTGCCATTCAATCAGTGCTGGTAGTTTTATCTGTCACCTTAATGTTACATGATTGTTCTTAACCAAGGTTCTGAACACTTCATTCCCTTCTACAAAAAAAAAAATTTTCATGCCTTCCCCTTTACTGAAGAATATTGTGCAAGTTCCTTAGCATAGCATTGGAAATTATTTTTCAGCTTAGTAATAACTGTGAGAATTTATCATGATCTGATTTTTCTCAGTTCATTACAAGCTCAATAGCCATTTTTCCATGTTCATAAGAATCTCTGTTCTTTACTTTATGTCACATATTATTTTAAGAGTATGTTTCTTAGAACAGTACTTCTGCCAGGTAGCCCATGAGAACTGCAATCTGTTGGCAAGAAAATTATGAAATATTATGGACTATGTTCCTTCCTTGGAGATACCAAAGGTGTGTTAACTATTGAAGTTAACACACTTCTGAGCAGTCCTAGAGAAACAAAATATAATTTGCTTTAACCCAGTATTCCCAAATGTAGCACTATGAAACACTTTCTTTTTTAAGCACTTGTTAATCTCAGACAACTAGTTTTGTGGAGCCCATTTTGAGAAACCTTTTCCCAAAAGATTACAATTGCTGGAATCACAAGAAGTACTATCCTTCCCTCATCACCGTAGGTATAATTACTCTCTTTTCTCTATGCCAGTGGATCATTCTATGACTTTCTTATGTCCCCACACTATATCTTGTACTTAAAATTCTTGTTAACATATAACTCCCTATGTAGTTTGGGAGTAAAGTAGTGTGAGTATAAAGTAGTTCTATGTTTTCTTCTTTTTATCCACCCCTACATTGACTAATATAGAGTATATAGTGGGTAATCAGTAATTATTTTCTGCATTTCATCCCCTTTTGTTGGAGTGAAAACATGTAGTTTTAGGAAATAAAATATATTGGTCGGGCACGGTGGCTCACGCCTGTAATCCTAGCACTTTGGTAGGCTGAGGCAGGAGGATCACTTGAGGTCAAGAGTTTGAGACCAGCCTGAGCAAGAGCGAGACCCTGTCTCTACTAAAAACAGAAAAAATTAGCCATGAGTGGTGGCATGCACCTGGAGTCCCAGCTACTCAAGTTGCTTGAGCCCAGGAGTTTGAGGTTGCTGTGAACTAGGCTGATGCCACGGCACTGTAGCCCAGGCAACAGAGTGAGACTCTGTGTAAAAGAAAAAGAGAGAGAGGAGAGAGAGAGGGAGGAAGGAAGGAAGGAAGGAGAAAGAGAAAGAGAGAGAGAAAGAGAGAAAGAAAAAAAGAAATCTGTTGTTTGTCCACATAATTCATCTATTGATCATAACTTTTATGGAACTAACTTGGAATTTTCATCTGTATTGATCAATTTTAGAAAATAGAATCCCCTTATTTTAAACATGAAAAGATTTTTTAGTAGATTATTAAAATGGCTTGGTAGGGTTGAAGAAGCAGATTCTAAATTGGGCTTTCAGGAACAAATCACAAAGTCACATCACTGAACTAAGCTACCAGCTAATGCCTCTTCTGTGGTGAAACAACATTCTGATTTTTTCCTATCAATGACTCTGTGTTGTAGACATTAATCCCATTTTACTAAACACAACACTGAAGCACTCTGAATAATTATCATAGCTCATGTTCCCTGTAAATTTGGGACCCAGTGTTCTTTCAAAGATTACCTGCAATATGGAGCAAACTGAACTTTGTTTTCCCACGTTTTGCCTGGAAGATAAAAGTAAAGAGTTTAAATTATAGCACAGTGTGCAAAAACCCATATTACTGTCTCTGTTGTGGGACCTGTTTTATGGTGAACAGCACAGTTTCACTGATGTGTATGCATCAATTCTTACCTTATTGAAAGGTGATGCTATATTCCCTGAACTTCACCATCCTCTGCAGTTTCTGATTGCTTTAGTCTCTGAGGCTTCATATTGTTGGTTAATTTACATGCTCTGTCAAGTCATGCCAGAAGAATCACCTACTCGTTAGTCAGCACAAAGGAAATATATATGATCTGCTAGCAGAATATTCCTTCATTTTTATTCACTTGTGTTGCGTTTACTTGTTAAATATCCATTCTATGTGATAAAAATCTATGATAATTAAATGAAAATCCTGCCAGTATAATCTGTCATATTATGAATCCACTCCTGTATGTTTCTGAAGTATGCTAAGCATCAATGCAATGGATATAGAACTGTGAACTATTTAATTACATTTTAATTTCCTTTGAAATGACATGCTAGGGTCAGTTGAAAGGAAAACAGAAGAAATATCTTTTGAAACATCAAATCTGTTTTAACAGGTTAGGTTATAGTTCTCCAAAGTACCAAGATTTGTAAATCATTTAACAAGCCCAGTTATATCTTTTCACTGTACAGTACTTTATTTATGAACCCTGTGCTCATAATATAGTAATTGTATCAGAAATATTATCACAAAAAGGTAACAAAAATAATTAGCTTTATAAACTAGCATATACATTTGGTGAGATTTAAGCATTTGGAGACACTTGCTAATTAAATGTAAAATATACTATGAGAACCCTTCTACTTTGTTTTAAAGTCCACAATTTATACCTAAAATTGAATATATCACGAATATGAAAGAATATGTAATATATTATCAAATAATATTATATAAAATAAGAGAATAATTAACATCATGATTTTTATCCATTCTATAAAGTCAAATTAAAATGTTAAAGACCTTAATTACTTTAATTTTTGTTTGATCTGTCTATTTGAAAGAGGCCACAATGACACTATTATACATTTATCAATCATTTGGGAATGAAAAAAAAATCTAATTTTTAAGGATAAAATTGAAAGTATAATTTAGACCTTTTTAGTATTTTTAAGACATATATGCTCCTCAACTGATGCTAAACAAATCATCCTGTCTTATTTGCACATGTAGTTGCACAGGCATACATCTAAAAAACATAGATTTAAGTCCTGCTGCATGCCATATATACTTTTAAGTGCCGCAGATAACTAGGTTTGCATAGGAGAGATATATTACAAATAATGAATATAACTAATTAATTTTAACTGTATTAGTGTTATACAGAGGAAATACAAGGGCCAGCAGGACATAAAAGTGACCTGGACCCAGCCTAGTCAAGGCAGAAGGTGAAAGAAATTGTATAAGGCCTTTTTTAAGCTCGGACTGAATGATAGGCAAGAGTTAGGCAGGAAAGGTGGGGATGAGGGTGAGGAATGGGATAGGCTTTGGAGGGAGAGCAGGCCAAGGAAACAAAATGACTGAGACTCCACACAATACCGGCAACATATGGCCCTGGGAGAAAAGACTGGCAGGTTCTAGATCATAGAGTACCTTGTAAGATATGTTGAAGACTTTAGAGAAACTCAGCAGTGTACCTTTCCTTAGTCCGTTATTGGGCATACATTATTTATAGAAAACTGTGATATCATTGATAAAGAATGTTACTGAGATATTTATTATTTATAATATTCATTGACAGTGAAATTATCTCACACATTAAATAGCAATGAAAGAACGAATCATTTCTCAGGGTTTTCTCATTTCTTCCAGAATTTTTCTAAGTACTCTAGTCTTATTTGGTTTTGTCACAGTGTGCTATCTGAAATTACCAAGTGACTCACTTTCCTAATCTGTCCACTAGTTAGAGGTAAAAAATAATTGTTTTATTTTCATTATAATTTGTGTGGAGACAGAGCTTGGGAAGACTTAACGTTTCCTGTAAGGCTACCAAGAATACTCTTTCTAAATCCTGCCAAGATCAGTACTATCCCATTATTTTTCACATTTTAGTAAACTCTGCATTACCATTAGAGTCAGAATTGCTTGTAATCTCTTCTTCAAATTACACAGAATGCTTAGGAATTCCTAGAGCAGTGGTTCTTTTTGACTTAGTACTCTGGGTTAGAGTTCAGGGAATCTATGTTTTTAATAAGCACCTTTGGCCACGTATTTTGCAAGAGATTCATAGACTTGCATTTTGACTACCATTACCTTAGAACCAAAACAGTTGGCAAAAACAAAACAAACCAAAAAAAATTCCCATGACTCAGAAAAACCACGTTTCCGAGTAACCTGAGCCTCAGAGCAATCATATCTAAAGGAGATAGTAAATTCTATGCATAGACCTTCTCAAAGCAAGTCTATGCCTAGAGCAGAATTGCTGATATAGCAAACTAAAAATACAAATTTTTAAAACACACCAAAAATACCTCTTTTTTCCTGTTATTCTTTCAAAGGGACACAAACCTTTGGGCTCAGGAGATTGTCATGAAACTGGTGTTTCTGCAGCCCAAAGTTAGCTGGCAAACAGCTTGTAGTGAAATACCTGGGTAACCTAGCAAGGTTCTGGCTAACTTTCATTCTTTCCTGTAACTTGCATCTTTTTTAATATTAAAATCTTGGACCAGCAAAGGGATTTAGTTTAATTGTCAGATTAATCACTGGCCTTAACACATGGCCTGCTCTGTCAGAACTGTCAACCTATACACTATTCATTTCTTATATCCAGGCCTAGAAAATGATTAATGTTCACAACAAAAAAATGGAATTCATTTTTTAAAGCTGCTAGTGTCATTGCACATAAAGTTAATGAATGCACTATGTTTAAGAAATGAATAACTCTGCAGGTAAATTATCATACTAAAGATAATTTAAGAAAATTAACCTCTGACATGCTGTAGGAATGTCATATAATTCTGTAAAAATTAACAGATATGTTTTGATAATCTCAAATTAAAGCTTTTATTCATTTATCCCTCATGCAAAAGTAACAGGTATATGTACGTGTGGATGTGTTTAATTTTTCATCGCTATAAAGATTACCTTTGAAAATGTGTTCACAGTAATGGAAGTCCTTGCCAGAGCAATGAAGCAAGCAAGAAGAAAAAAAAAAAAAAAAAAAAAAAGAAAATGTGTTCAATACTACGTGTGATGTAAATAGATTTTATAAAATAAATAACTTTTGTGGAACATTCGGTGTTTTTACTTTTACAAGATATCTGTATGCTGATACAGGAAAATGAATCACTGTATTGTATGCTTTAGGTCAAATCATGGATTTCATTAGATACGTACTAAATAGTGACTGATATTTGCTCATTATTTCTCAAAGTATTTCTAATAATTATTTTCCTTTAACACATATCTAATTTAAATAACTAGAATGGACTACACACCTACATACACATAGACACCCACACATAAACCCATTCACATGGGAGGATGAGTGTGGCTGTGATTAATGCAGGGGAGGTATGTCTGTGGGCAGTGTGTTCTAGAACAGCATTAAGTTATTAAGGTGCATACTAAAATTGTTAGAATTTTTTTCATTGTTAGTTTTTAATTTTTATAATTAAAGATCTGCTAAAAACTGCCTAGAGAATAGGCAATGTTGCTAGGAAATGTTAGCACCTATGTTGAAATGTCGCCTCTCCCCTATGTAAAAATTGTTCTTTCTACTTCTGTAAGAAGACAATAAAAAGGAAGAAGATCTTCTACCTTCGTGTAAAAAAAAGTTAAGATACTAAAATGTATATTGAGTTGAACTCACTCTAGAGTATGTGAATGAAGTTAGCATATCAATATGTTCCTGATAGGAATTAAAGGACTTTTCTTTTCTGAGCCCTGGAGAATTTAATTATGGAAGACAATAAGAGAAAAAAAGATCTGATGTGAAGTGATTGCAACTACTGAGTAGAAATTATGTGAAAAAATTTTATCACGTAATTAAGAAAATAATTGCAATGAATGAAAGTCTGACTCAACAAATAACATAAAAATTTGAGAAATTTTTCAGTATGGACTTTATCCACCTGTGCAAGTGTTCATGTAAAGACTAGATAAGTCTCCATTGGAGATACTGGAGAAGAGATTCCTGCTTTGCATGGGAGATGGATAAAAATTGTGTTGAAACATTTTCCAGGTCTAAAGTTCTGTGAATCTAAGAATTTATCTATAGATTTGACAATATTGTGTTGAATTGACTTCCTTAAGTTACCTGTTTGACCAAAAATATTTTTAAAAGTACTAATTAGTACCTAATTTTCCTCCCCTTTTATGTCCCTACTGCCTTACTGCCTTAGTTCAGGTACCCATTATATTTTGCTGTGCCACTGACATCAGAGCTTCATACCAGTCACCCTGCCTCCAGGTTTTTCTCATCAGTCCAAATCTGCTTAAAAATTGTCAGTGTTTCTCCATATGTTGCAAAGGAAAATATTAAATATTAGTATAGTACCTGAGAATCTGCTACTGCTTTTTTTCCCCCTCCCCTCCTAATGCATTGTTTCTAAAGAAAATGTTATGGACTGAATTGTATCCCCCCAAACTTACATGTTAAATCCCTAACCCTTAATGTGACTGTATTTGGAAACAGGGCATTTATAGAAGTAATTAAGGAAGGTAAGTGAGGTCATAAAGATGGAGCCCTAATCCCTTATGACTAGTGTCCTCATAAGAAAAGGAAGAGATACGCAAGGATGCTTATGCACAGAGAAAAGGCCATGTGAGGACACAGTGAAAGGTGGCCATCTGCAAGCCAAGGAGAGAGGCCTCAGGAGCCTAGAAATGCATATTTTTAACAAGAGTCTCAGGTAATTGTGACAAACTGCCAAGTTTAAGAAAGAAGAATTTTATTCAATCTTAGTCTACTAAATGGTGTGTGTGCCTGATATATATAATAAATTACTTTTGTAAGTAAATGTAGCATCTAACAAATTTGGCAAATACTTTAAATTATAATTTTATAAAATTACACAACTTTAGAGCTGTATCATTTCAGTTGACAAATATGAAAATGGAACACAGAAAGTTTAAGTCTCACAGAATTAAGATTTATAGTCAAAAAGTATTTGGAGGCCATTTCCTATCTAGTGCTCATTAGTGATTTTTATGTGAAGTCATCATCAGAGTATCATAAATATTTAATGCTGGTTCTTGCCTGAAAGATAATATATTTAAATCCTTTATTTTATAAGAAAGCTCAATACTCAGAGATTTCCAGTGAATTGACCAGTTACCCAGCTCCTAAGTGTCATACTCAGAACTGGGACCCTTACACTTGTCTCCTGTGATTACTCCAAAATCATTTGAGTTCATTCACTGAAAATTTTCATTCTATTACGTGTGTAAAATGAAAGTTAATATAAAAAATAAAATATGCACTTACCCTAAATATACAGTCATTAAACTTGAGTAGAACTACAGTAACATTTCTATTGGATTAAACAAGAGCATTCTACTTTTTATTATAATTTTAAAATAATAAATAAATGCATGATAGAGTGTGGTGGTGGGTGGATGTGTGTACATTAATCAGCATCCTTTCTGGAAAAAGTCAATGTTGGGAATTGGGTTATCTTTGAATACTTCTATCAAATGATGGAAGCCAAGTTTCTGACACAAATCATGTTTCCTTTGTTATCTTTCATTTTCATAAGATCTTTATATTTAAGTAATGTTTTGAATGAAATTGTTGAATCTTAGATTTCCTAATTACTCTGTATATCTAAACTGGGAAACATTTAGATGTTAGTAGCAGAGATTTTAACTCTATTTAACTCAAGAGCTTAAACATTGGAGAGTTTATTCTCTTACATTAAAAAAAGTTAGAAGTGAACATTCCTAAATTCCCAAAAGCATGAAGAAACAGGTTTCTTATATTCTGCTCTGACATCCTTAGTTATGGCTTCCATTCTCAAGGTCAAAGATATCCTAGATCTCCAACTCTGACATCATCATTTTGAACAGGAAGTAAGGAATGGGAGAAGGGCAAAAAGGGCATGTGCCAGATATCTTCCCTCTCATAATGAGTTTTCCAATAAACACCATTAATAACATCTACTTACAATTCATTACCAACTCCTAGTATGAAGAGAGGCTGGAAGATATAGTCTTCGGTGCAGACTGTCATCTGGAATAAAATTAGGGCTTTGTTACTAAGAAGAAAATACACGTTGGATAGTTATCCTGCAATCTTTGCCAATCTATACTTTATTATTATTTTTGCTTCTTCTTAGATATTTTCACCTTTGTTAAGGGAATATGTTCATAAAGTCTAATTTGGAATAATAAAGGTGTTTTAATCTTTGGTTACATACTATATGCTTAACTCTAGCATGTGATACTGAAAACATGAGACACTTGCCTCAAGAAAATTAATGTGGAGAAATGAAAAGATACCTATTTTATTAATGTAAAATTCCATTTAAATACTGAGGATAATACATGGCAGCATCTTTGTACACAAATCACAGCATATAATGCATAGATTCTGTTTCCATATGTGTCTGCACAATCTAAGACACACAATTTACAAACTAATAATCAATAGAGGAAAAAGTCACCAAAATACCATAAATTCTATTGGTCAGATTTTTTTTTCTAGAGTTAACATTAATTATTATGTTGTTTGTATATGTTTTGTTTTTAGGAACTTAATTTAGAATGTTTCAAGTAAGAATGTATTTTAGTAATTCATTCAGTATTCATAAATACTGTGTTCAAATGGACCATGTCACTTTATCGTGTAACAATTTAAAGCCAGCTAAAGAAATATGCAAAGGTTTCTTCTCAAATCATTTTATTTTCTCACAGCTATCTTGTCTAATGTTTAGAGGCTGTAACTAAGTCTCCATTTTTATTGTATGATTTTTGGTTCTTTGAAGAATACAATTTTAAGTCTTTTAAACTACCTGCTGAAGAGTCTTTTTGTAGAACTTAGCCCTTAAGGTTTCAGTCCTTTATTAAGAAAGGATGAATACAGGCTGCTTTCAGATAACTATTACTCAAGGTTTATATTAATATCTATTCCATGGCCTGGTAAGCTTGTTCAAGGTGGTGAATATTCTATGTGCATTTCTCCTCCTACATGATAATAGAAAGCTAAAAGTATTAAAACTTCTTTTTATGCCTTCTGAGCTTATATTATGATGTGTCCATCCATCCAAATATTTCATTAAACATTATTCTTTACCCAGGGCATTGACACATGACTAGCATACTTACTTGTAAGGAGTTTTTTGTTTTGTTTTACTTTTGCTTAACCTAGTACAAAAATCTTTTACCATGGCTCTTAAGAAACTCTATTAATAATAATTTTTACATTATGATATATATGAATATGAACCATTAATTAAAGTTATCAAACATACCTATTTGGAATCAATAACTGGTATAAGTTTATACAGGTATATTTCCTGTGCTACTTAAGTCTAATTATTTTCAATTTCAAGGGGATTGAAATCTTCAAGGTGAAATACACATTAAAACTTTCACCATCATATTATTTGTAAGATGAAAGAGGTTGCAATTTCTTCTTGTATTATGATTTTTAAATGCACAATTGCCTTTCTATACTCATATTTTTATAATATATAAGCCAATTATTTATGTACATTATGCTATTTACAATGAGAATTTTGTTTTTTAAATATAACTTCTACTTTTATCAGTAATACATTTCAAAGGGGCCTTTGAGGGATTAGATGTATTTTGTATATTGATCTGAGTGCCCTTAACCTATTTTTTACGTATTACAGTTGCACACATGCTACAAGGGCATATGTAAAATTAATTAAGCTGTGCACTTAAGATATGTACATTTTATAGCATGTATGTTAGCTCTCAATAAATTTTTAAAATATATATTAGAACTTATTTCTTGTAAAGTTTGTTTTTCCTAATTATAAAACAAATGGTATACAATGTTGTAATTGCTAATTTTTCTTTTTAAGAGTAGGGGCTTGCCTGTTTTTAATTTAGGTATCCTCAATATCTTATATAGTATCTAGATTTTAATGGTGGCTTCCTGAGTGTTTGCTGGTTGAAATAATGAAAAGTGCATCAAAACTTTTCAATTCTATCAGTTGACAAATTTATATATGACAATGCATCATATTCAGACATGATTTTTCTCCTCAAAGGGCTTACAGTAATGCTATTATTTGTATAAAATTATGTTTTTTTCTTAGTAAATTTTCTTTAGGAATTGAGGTTTATTAATACTTTTAAGAACTCTCCTAATTTTTGTAAAAATATTATTTTTGAAATAATAGTTTTGCTCATGCTTATCCTCTCATGATCTTCCTATTCTTATCATCTTCATTTTATACCCCAAAAGGCTTTGCTTTAAATTATAATTTTACAAAATCAAGATGATGGAAAACACTCACTTATCTGTGTGTTTATATTTTTACATCTATTAATATTTCACTTAGTCTATCTATAAAATTGCCATTGGAAAATTGGAAATAGGCTACACAAAGTCTCTATGCTCATACGCATTAGCATTAGGAGAACACCCAAAAATTTTACTCAAAGACTATTTACTGTTCAATATTAATTTGATGAACTTTACTAGATTTTTCAAGCCTATGTGATTATATAGCATGATCTTGAGATAGATCTGGAAATGCATTACCAGTGATGAAAAGACATGGTTGCAAACTAGAGAGGACAGTGTGCATGATAAATGATGATTGGGAAAAGGGGAAAATGAGAAAGTTGCTGGCCTGGACGGTCCAAAGTGAGATTGCTCAAAGATGAGGAAGCGGTTTAGTGGCGATTCATGTCTTCATATTCCAAGAGAATATGAATTAGTATTAAAAGGGGTGATAGAAGGTGGAGCTACTTAAAAAATTTCGTAGGGGATCTTAATAACAGTAGAATGAAAAATGATACCTATTTTCCAAGATTGTTGTAGAAATAAAATGAAGTAATTTTTTCCAAAGTATTTTGAAAACTGAAGGTTATATAAATGTTTCTTTTTATTACTATTATTATATTTTTATTTTATTGATGAAATGTTGAATTGAATTAATATATTTTGTTAACAAATAGTTTTAATTAATACATTAATGTAGAGATTGGCTACAAAATTATAATATAGCTGCTTCCAATCATTTAACTGAACTTTTAAATAGTTCCAAAGAAAGTGCTGTGAAAATACAATTCAGAATAACTATATTGTGGGTTTTTAAGTGCTTGTTTTATAGAATTGGGGTTGACTTAGAAGGCATTATTCTGACCTAGAAAAATGGCAGTTTTACTTGATTCAATCTTAAAGATCCAATCATACAGTTTTGTAAGCATAGGTTTGTCAAAGCATTCCAAAATGCTAACAAACAAATGAAAACAGAATACTATATTGTTTCCTTACTAGATACTAACATTTAAAAATCTGAACATAATGACCTATTGAGTTAAAAGCCAATTAGTGAATGTATGAATTTTTGAGGTGAATCAATTCAAAGATTAAGAATATCAAACACATTGCATTTTGATGTTTTGCCCTTATTTTAAAGATCCGTTTACTTAATTCCATGTCGTTAGATTAAAAAAAACCTACAACTTCAACTTTGCTTTCTCCTATTTTAAGAAATTTTGATAATAGAGAAGAAAAATAATTTTTGCTTGCCACTAAATCAGTGTTTTGTCTTTAATATGTTTTGTGACATTAACAAAAAATAACGTGAATTTTACCCTTGGGAATGATTTTATCTGGTGTGGTTTTGTTTTATGATGGTACCAAATTTGTCTATTGATGTCACATATAAACAAACCAATTTTGATTCTGTAGATTTGGACAACAGTATATTTCATAGATGTTTTTCATTTTATTGTCTTTAGCTCTATATTTATGTAAATACATAGCCTTAAACAATTTTTAAAAGATTATTTCCTATCTGATATAAAATTTTAATTTGGTTAAACATTTTTAACCATGTCCATATATGATTATTTTAACTGGAGCTTTTTGAAACACCCCTTTACTAAAAACTTCAATGAGGGTCATTTTAAAATTTTTGTGTAGATAACTATCTTTTCTGATTTTAAAATTTAATATATTTTATTTACTATCCATGTTGTTTCATGTAGTCAGAGAAGTGAAAATCATGAGTATGTACCTTTATCCTTAAATATACTGGTAAGAGTGATTATTATATAAAATTCTGAGGTTAACACTTAAATATTTGAATTGATAATCAGTATCATATTTATCATAAGAAAATATAAAATGGAATAATGTGAAATATTTAAAATATCGTAAGAAAACCATTACAATAGTATTTGTTGGTAGTGTTATAATACATAAAAATAAGAGTTGCTATATATTTGGGCAGCTATAAATTATGTCTGGACTTCTTTTTAAATTACCATTGATCTAAATGCAATGGAAAAATAGCAAACCAGGTGCGAAATATGATCCATGTGAAAGTATTTTTCCTTGAAGTAATGTTTTTCTCTCTTCAAGGGTGGCAGTAAAGATCTTGATCTGGTGGTCTGAGCTGTGTCATCTATTTTTAAGATAGTTTAAAAGTCATTTGCTTTGCCATGAGAGTGAATTATGTGGTATTAAGTACTGCAGTAGCACCATTAAACATTGTATCATCAATCTTTTTAGGCTGTGGAAAGGTCAGTGTCCAAAAGGCTATTTTGTAATTCCAACTTTAATTTCAAGCTGAAGGCAGTTTTCATTGTGTCCCTTCATTTATTTATTTATTTATTTTACAATTGACATAATTCAACAAAAAATAAAAGCCTTCCTTTACTACTCCTGAGCATCTGGCCAAAATCCAAACATGATAGATATTGTCTTTAAAATGTAGACAGAGATTGTCTTTAAATTGTAGACAAACAGATGGAGCTATTTCTAAAAATGGAATAGCAATATTAATTACCAACAGTAGCTAAGATACAGCCACAATATTAAAATGTCCTGGGATTCCTCAAATCTCTAATTAGCAGAAATATCACATTGTATCCTAGTTTGTTTAATTCTTAATCACTTTAGTGTGTAATTTTAGGAGTACATATATATTTAATTTTATATTCTCCCATAGGAAATAAATTGTTTTTTGCCAAGATACTTTTTTTGGTGAATTGAGGAGGAAAAAAAAATAGAAGGAATTAATGTTTTCTTAGTTCCAAATTAGTATTCTAACCAAAAGTGAAATTTTTTGGTTTGAGTGCTACCTTTAAAAATAGACTATATTTAAAGGCAACCCTGGAAGAATTTATCTTGATTCTTCTTAGATTTCTTTGATTAAAGAAACCATGTCACAAAAGAATTATCCAGGATGTATTGTTATTTTCAGTAGGTATGTATCTGAGCTTTTCAAATTATTTTTTTCACATTTATATAATCCTCTTGGTGAGTTCTTTTTTTTTTTTTTTTTTGAAAAATGCTGTCAAATCCACAAAGTAAAAGACAAGGAACAGTAGTTAACATAGATTTTTGAATATCTTTAATGTATTCTAGCTTCTTATGAAAGCCTGTTTCTAAAAACTATATATTGTAAATTGACATTTCAATACCTGATCATGGAAGCATTTCTTGTTTTGAAAATGACAGGGTTGGAACATATGATTTAAGTGTAACATTCGATATGTCAGAGCTAGCAATGCATTAATACAAATTTTAAGATATTTAAACAAATGCAAAAGTGTTTATAGAAATGGGTTTAGTGCTTGTAGAATCTAAGGTTAAAAAGAAAACAACTCTATATTTTCCACATTAATCTCTTTACTGTCTTGAAGCTTATTCCCATACCTTCAACTCATTTTTCTTCCTTTTTAAACTTCTTTTTTTAAATCTAAGTATCTGTGGGCTTCCTGTCTCTAACATACGCCTTCCTTGTGTGAGCCAGTTATTCAGGAATTGTTTGATCTGAATTCCAGTGTCAATATATACAGATAAAAATAATATTACAGTCCCTTTTTTTAGGTTTGATAACTTTAGTCAAAAAGAATTTACTGAAAATACATTTATTGTGATATCCACTTTGAAAATGAAAGGGTTTGAATGTTATTTTCTTCTAATGGTTTCATATGTTTACCTTACATACTTAACTATCTTTCAAGGTTTTTATATTATATATATTAATTCTATATCCTTTTTATTGTCCTTAGATGTGTGCTATAACTATTCCAAGCAATCAAAGTTACATAATTGGGAAGAAAAGGCATAGCATGAATAATATTAAATTCAAACATTGGGAACCCTCCCCTTTCGCAAAAAGGGCAAGATGCAATGAAGACAGGAAATATATAAATGTGAAAATGAAGGTCAATTTTAGGTTTCTGGCACTATTAAAAGACAATAAGAGTTTTAACTGGGGGCAAAAAAGAAAAGAAAAGCTGTTACTTGATTATGTTTGCATTAATTGTTACTTACCCTTAAGAGACTGGAGATTCTCATGTATTTGTAGGGTTAAGACAGATCGCAGTTGAGCAATCTTGATGAGGCACTGGAGGAGGAATTCATCTTTCATACTGGATTTAACCAAAAGCTTCATTAAGTAGATTTTAATCAGACAGCTAATTTAAAGATTATAAATGGAAATCTTTAAAATAAAGGGCAGAAGTGTCATTGAAATGAATAGCAACACAAGACAGAAGAGAAAATACCTACAGAAGAGCTGACGCCTCTGGGCAGCACCTTTCCTGAAAGTCAATACATGTTTGGGTGATTTCTGGTGTTTTGCTTTTACAAGCAAACTTGCTATTATCAGGATTATGTCTGAATAATAGTTTCTCTAGGGAACATACCAAATAGTGTAGTCTATTTATTTATTCAAAATATATTTGCTGAACCCTACTGTCTCAGTTCTGTACTAAATTACTTGGATAAACCCAAGACATTATGAAGCATACATTCTAGCTGATGGAGTCAGACTACCCAAAACAAACATAAAAAAGGTGTAAATTATGTGTTACAAAAATTGTAAATTATATGTTACAAAATTGTAAATTCTATGTAATTAAAAAAAATAAAACAATGAAGAGTAGAGCAGTGGTAAGGAGTATTGAGAATGCCAGGAATTAAAGAGAGTTGAGGAATTTTAGATAAGGAGGCCAGTATAGGCCTCATGGAGAAGGTTACATTTTAGCAAAACCTTGGAGGAGGTAAGGAGTTATCCACGCAGATATCTGAAGGAAAAGAATTTCAAGAGAAAGAGGCAGCTAATGAAAACCCTGAAGGAAGGAGGTTGCCTGGTGAAAACAGAAACAGAGCATAGTGAGATGATACAAAGATAACCTTAAATGATTTGATGATTTAAGGTTTTGTAATTAACTCTAAGGGTTTTGGATTTTTCTCCAAGTGACATGGGGAGTCATTATAGGGTGTTGACCAGAGAGTTGCATAATTCTTACATTCTATGAAAGTCCTTCTGCTACTTGATAGAATAGAGCAGAAGAGGGGAACAAAGTTAGAAGCCGAGAAAATGATTGAGAAGTGTTACTGTTACCCTGGGAAGAGATGGTGATGCAGCCCACAGTGATAGCTGCTAATGACTGGTGGTTGGATTCTAGGTATCTTTTGAAGAGAGTGGCATCATGATTTTCTGACAGATTGGGGTGTAGTGGAGCACAAAGAAGAGCGAAGGATAACCTTATGGTCCTTGTCCCATACAAATGGAACAGATATGGGGAAGGTTACAGGGATAAGCTTTGAAGGCAACACAAGAATTCAGGTAGATATATAATTAAGTATTCCAAGGGAATGATCTAGGCCTACTGTGGCTGTGGATATATAGATAGAACCTTCTGTCATGAACTTGGATAAGATCACCAAGAGTGGGAATATGGATAAGAAGAGGGAGGAGCAAGGACATTTCCCTGGGGGTATTCTATTATTAAGAAGTCTGGGGAGAAAGGAAGAAGCAGCAAAGAAGGCTGAAAAGAAATGACCAACAATTTAGGGGGGAAAGTAGACCTGTTCATAGGACAAATAAAAGGAGGGTTGACAGTCAAACATTAGACTAAGCAATAAGGAAGTTATTTTTGACCTTAGCAAACACAAGTGTAATAGAGTAGTGAAGGCAAAAATTCAACCAAAGTGGTTTTAATAGAGAATGGGAGTAAGAGGGATATAGCCAACCCTTCCTTCAAGGTGCTTTACTCCTAAAGAGAGCAAATAAGTGAAATGGTTGAGTTGTAGGGTGCACATGTGTTCATCGTTAAAATAAGGCATATAAGCATTTTTTAATAAAATTTCTTCCTAATGATTCACACTCTTTTTAGCAGTTTGAGAGCATTCCCTCAGATCCACATCTTTGTCAATATTTAGTATTGCTAAGTCTTCCAAATTTTTGTTAATTATGTGTGTGGAAAGTTACATATCGTTATGATCTTAATTTTTATCTTCCTGATTACAAATCAGATTGAATATCTTTTCATATCTGTATTGGACATTTAAATCTATTTTGAGATATCTATTTGAAATATTTATTGTATCTTGAAATATCTATTTTTAAATGTAGCAATTTTTTTTTCTCTTGGGTTGGCTATCTTCTTACCTGATTTTGTTAGTATCTCTGTGTATATTTTACAATTAATCTTTTGTCAATCACATGTGTTACAATTAACTTCTCCCAGTTTTTGAATTCTCTTCAATTTATTCTTGGATGAGGAACAGAACACTTCCTCATCCAAGAATATTTAAAGAATACATTCTTTAAACATTCTTAATTAAATGAATATTGTAGTAAATGTTCACAGTTTTTTTTTTAATTTAAAAATGTTTCTTAGGCCCTCATTCTTAAAAGATAATTTTGTTGGATATACAATTCTGGATTTACAGTTATTTTCTGTTAGCACTTAGAAGATATTATTTCAGTGTCTTCCAACTTCTATTGTAGCTCTTGAGAAACCTAATTTTAGACTAATTTTATTACTTCTGTAAATAATCTATCATGCCCTTTCCTTCACACTAGTTACTGCAATCTATTCTTCATCTTTGATGTTTTGCAGCTGCACTATTGTGTGTCTAAGAACTGGTTATTTTTAGTCATCTTAGTTCACATATATAATGCTTTGATATCACTGTTTTCAGGTCTTCATTAGTTGTGCACATTTCTAAATGGTTATCTCTTCAATTATAACCTGACCTTTAAATTCTCTCCCTTTGGGTTTTCATTTGGACATGTTAGATTATTTCATTCTCGTTTCCATGTCTCTTACCCTCTCTTTCATAACTTGCATTGCATTGTCTCTCTATTCTGCCTTTGATCGATCTTCTAATTCAGTAATTCTCTAACGTTTGCCTATCCATTAACATTGGTATGATGTTTTTCATTTCTAAAATTTCTATTTGATTATTTTATATGTAGTCATTTTTATAATTTCTTTTGTTATAGATTTTTCTATACTTTAAATTTTTAATTTTTTATGCATAATTATTTTATTTTTTGCTATGGATAAATACAATACTTGACATCCTTATGGTTCTACATATTTTCTTGTTGGAATTTTTCTGTTGGTTATCATGCATGTCCACTCATTTCTTTGTACTTTTTCAGGTTTTTACTGAGTGTATATTTGTTAGACGTTAATATGAGGGAATGCCAGCAGTCTAATTAGGAATCATTTTCTTCAGAGATTTGTGTTTTCTTCTGCTGGAAGCCAGGGGGAGCTGCCAGTTAGAGATGATTACAGAGTTCTGCTTAATGCAAAAGATTCAGATGTGTTTGCTCAATTGCTGCTGGGACCCAGACTTAATCTCCAGATTTTCTTTGTTATTATTAGCATCTGTCCCAGAGTAATGTAGCTTTGTACCTGGTTAATGTACATATATAGTATGCACACTCATACATACATACACATTTAGGTTTGAATTCTGTCACCTCTAAATATTAGCTATGGAACCTTGGGTTATTTTTAAGTTTTTCCCTAAGCTTTCTTTCTTTTATGCATCTCATATTTCTCAATAAATTACAACTAATATTTTTAACATATTTATATTTTTTCAGCATTAGAAAACACAGCGTCTGTAAAAGAACCGTACTTCTAAACCCTCTGTTGTCAACAGTTTACTTGTCTGTTGTAAATATTTTAAGATGAGGATTTGTCATTTTTTGTTTTTTGTAATGTTTTTCTTTTTAGAGGCATTTCAGTGGAGGGATAAGCACAGGGTCAGGAACCAGACTACCTGAGTTTGAATCCCATTTCCACTGCTTAAGACTTAGGTTACCTTGGGCCAGTTTCTTTTCTTTTCTTTTCTTTTTTTTTTCTTTATGCCTTCATTATTTGTACAGTAGGGAAAATAACAGTGTCTATCTCATGTGCTTCTTGTGAGAACTACTATATGTTACTACATTGAAATTGCTTAGTGTAATGCCAGTTCTCAGTAAATATTGTTTATGATTATCATAAGACAAATAAAACATATCCTAAATTGCTAGTAATAGTTATAGCTTACTAATGAAATACCAAAAATTAAAAAGACAGTGGACTTTTTCCTCTAATTAGTAATAATATGTTTATAGGCTGTGGAGTCTGTCTCAAGAGGTTCAAATTCAACCCTAACACTTCCCACCAGTGCCACCTTAACAAATTGATTAAGTTGTCAAATCCTCAGTTTCTTACCTAAAAAATAAGGAAACTAGACATAATTTCCTCATAGGGCTGACATAGTAATTTTAAAAGATAATTTTTATAAAACATTTGAGTATACAATCTACACATAAAAATAAATGTCAGATATAATTTTTATGATTAATTTAGCTTAGAACTATCAACTACATTCCACATGCTATTAACTTCTGTGGTTTAAATAAAGAATGATATACTATTGACTTCCAGATGTGCTTTCCTAACTTGTTAGGAAGCTGTAGAAAATTGAATAATGTGTTTCAAAAAGACATTACTATTATATGAACTAAATACAAGGGGGGAAATTAATATTAAACTAGTGGTATAATGTCTATTATAATGAAATTGCTGAACCATCACTGAAGTGAAAAAAATGTATGTGGAGTTTCAAGGTATGATCTCTAGCACACTGAGACAGTATGAACCCTTTGACTAGGCAGAACTCAGTAAGCAATATTAATGCCATGGTTTTTCTCATACCAGACATCACAATGGTGACTCAAATAAGTAGAAATCACACCTGCTATTTATCTAAATTTAACAGTAACTTAAAAGGTTCTTTAGTGAGGGACTTTAGGCAGCATTGTTGAGAATAGTGCTTTAATGAGAAATATGTTTATTTAGCCATGTCCATACATATATGGACTGTCTGTTTCCATAACATCAATATTTTTCTGCCAACAGTTTTGTCCTCTATGAGCTGTGGCCATGACATGGAGGCTGTCCAAGACATTTGGTGACCAAGAGACTCTTTCTACTTGGAGGCTAAGCTGAAAATATTAAATAGCTTCCCACATTTTCTCAGTACCATGCATTTACTGTGTAGCATTAGGCTTTTCCCTAAACACATTATTAATTATTTACTGTTTAATATCATATCATACCAATTATATAAGTATTCCAGTAGACATGAAGCATGCTACTTAAATCACGCATGAGTTTATGTAGGGTTTACATCTGTTACGAAAGGACACCACAGTTAGCTTCGCCTCTTTCTATCACTAACACTAACATCTTATGTAACGGGAATCTTTGGCACTGAACCATAGATCCAGATGGTTCTTGGAGATAGGGTCTAAAAATATAATTGTTTGAAAACTTTAGTGCATGTTTGCAGTGCTATGGAATTATAAAGCATAGAGAGATAGAACTTATTTACATATTTACTGTTTTTTTCTCCTACCTCTGTCTAATGAGGTTGAAAGAAGTTATTAATTTTGAATTTGTTTTGAGTGGGAATACTAAGCTAATTCGGTTATACATCTATGGTCCATAAAGCCACAAATAAAAAAAAATGTTTTGAAATGTTTAATTCAAGCATCACTGATTGACAGCATTCATTTTATTGTCACCTGCACTTTTTTAAGACTCCTGGACATAAATAACTTGGTAAATTTCATATTTTTGCTCTTCCTTTGATCGCCTACCCTATCTTCTTAGATATTCCAGAATCCTAAAATTTGAAATGATAGGGTTATGAAGCTTTCTTATTTTACAGAAGAGAACTTCGTTTCTGTGTTCCTTCATGCACCAGTTTCACATACCAGGTCAGTGACAGAGCTGAGCACTAGGCAGTTTTCTTGACTTGATTCTTGGATGCTTTCTGCCTTTGCACCCTGTACTACACTGCTTGTCACTTCCTCATTCTATGGTTGTGTCTTGTTTGATATTTTTTGCCTTGAATGTTTATTTTTTTGCATAACTTTTTATTTCAAATGAATTCTTTTTTAAGTATTCTAATGATCTGCTTGACTAATTAAAATAAGCTACAGTTGATGTGTGAATGCCTTTAGTCACTCTGGGTTACCTACTTTGAATAAGTAATATTATTTAATTTTTGGACTTTGTCAATAAAAATAAGTCTCTGTTAGTATAATGTGTGTTGTGGGAATGTTTGAGCTGACAGTTGGTTTTCTATTATTTCTGGAGCATCTCCCCACTTCCTCTACACTTTGATACTTTTCTAGGGTGAAAGTTTGATAAATGAAAGAACAGAAATCAAACAAAGCTAATTAGCTCATCTTGATTAAAATGTTTCAAAGAAAGTGAAAGGAGTTTTAAAATGAGTGTTCTGAAGAAGGCAAATAATTTAAACCTTTTATGAGGCAGAATGGAACAGGTAAATTGAAGTTCAATTGGGTACTGTGCAAATTCTCAAAAGGTAGAGAATTCATCACAAATTAGGTGGTAAGGGCAGCAAGACTAGGGTTGCAGTTTAGTGGCCATTGTTTGGAAAATTTCAGTTTAGTAAGAGTGGTAGGAGGAACAATAGGGGGCTAAGTTTTTGCAAGTCTAAGTAGAAAAAAACTTTTCTTTATATGTGAAGCATATGCAATCCATGTTTCAGCTGCATGCTGACTACTCTCTTCTGCCTACAAATTTATAGACAGTCTGTCACCCTTCAGGTTCACATATATGTATACTTGTATATAAATTTTTACATATATATAATTTACCCCTCCAATTTATGAAAAGAAAGACTGGATTTGGAGAGCAAAACACCAAAACAAGAATATTTTTACTGTGTGAATAACCAACCTACAGATTTACATAGGTGTCGTGGATTCTCACTGAAATCATTTCATAAATTGAAGTATTTATCCTCATGGATAAACAGCAAGCCTAGTCGACTCCAAAAACTACCCTATATTTCCAATGAAAACACTTTGGCCTCAAAGTTAAATAGATGTCCTAAAAGTAAACTGATGAGTAAAGAAAAAAAAAAAGAAAGAAAAAGTGTAGAAATAAGAGTTGCCCATATTCCTGTATTCTAATATAGTTGGTCCTTGAACAATGCAGGGGTTAGGGGTGGCAAATCCTTGCACAGTCAAAATTCCATGTATAATTTTTGAGTCCACTAAAATTTAACTACTAATAGCCTACTGTTGACCAGAAGCCTTATTGAAAAAAATCTGTGTAAAAGTGGACCCACACAGTTTAAACCCTGTTGTTCAAAAGTCAACTGTATATCGAGGTGTATAAATGCAAAACTATACTAATCATGTACATTTAAGTTTCAAATTACTTAAGGTGGAATAATTGAATGTAATATAGCAATTTAGTTCAAAAGTTAAATGCTTGATTGGCTTCCTCCTGCCTTTAAAAAAAAAAAGTTATTTTGATGGAGAAGGCAAACTGCTTCCTTGAATTTTGTCTTCTAAAGTCCTGGGTCAAAGAAGACATATTAAAAGTAGGAAATTCTTTAAATGTTTCCTTTTAAAAGGTGTTTATATTATTGTGATTCATTCAGTACCACTTATTTGAGACCCTACTTCCTATATTTTAAGAAATAACATTTCAAACTGTAAATTTTGATTTCAGACATATCATCATACATATGTGAAAATAAGTCACACTTTATAAGACCCTGACTAATATTTAATTGCTGTATTTTAATTTTATGTAGCATAGAGTGACAATTGTGCTTGATGAGCTATTAAAATTTATAAATGAAATAAGCTTATATTAAGAAGTACTGAAAAAAATTGACATGACAAACACATCAACGTAGCTAAATATGGCTCTAGGATTGAATACTGTTGATACTAAAGTCAATCAGGATTTCCCTTTGTGATGTCATTCCAGTATTACCATTATGAATGTTTACAAATCAAACGGAACACTGTCAAGAAAATGAGATTAAGAGACCATTAGAGATGACTTTAAAGAATGGCAAACTCTAACTTTGGAAAGTTGGTTAGTTTTCACACCTCCTTCTGTCTTAAAATTTGCATTCCTTAGAAGGAACTCTCTGAGGAATCTCTTCCTTACTTAAGCCAGACCTACCAAGTACTTTACACAGTGTTGTAGTGCTCACTGTTGATTTGTTAGTCAGTATGTGGAATTACTATTCCCAGTTAATGCATACAGGACTGCAAACCAGGAGTTCTCTTTTACACTTCGTTTGCAACCAGGATGCAGAGTTACCGAATCAGTATGGCATGCACTTTGTATGCAACTTGCATAACCATGAATTAACTAAGATAGAAGTTAAAAATGTTTATTTTTAAAATAATGTAAGTGTATTAGTGTGCTAGGACTGCCAAAACAAAATACCATACACTGGGTAACTTAAACAACAGAATGTATTTATCATAGTTCTGGAGGTTAGAAGTCCAAGATCAAGGTGTCAGCAGTTTGAGATTCTTCTGAGGCCTCTCTCCTTGGCTTGCAGGTGGCCTCCTGCTCACTGTTTCCTCACATGATCTTTTCTCTGTGTGGGCACATTCCCGGTGTCTCTCTCCTTGTACAAATTTCCTCTTCTTATAGGACACCAATCAGATTGGATTGGGGACTACCCTGACAGCTGGCATCATTTCAACTTAATCATTTCTTTAAAGGCTCTCTCTGCAAATACTGTCACATTTTGAAGGAGTGGAGGTTAGGGCTTCAACATGTGAATTTTAGGGGTTCACAATTCTGCTCATAACAACAAAGACCATTTTCTCAAGGAAAATGTTTTCCAGTACAGTAGGTCAAGTTCTTCTGTATGCTTTTAAACCATCTCTACTTCTTGATAGCACTCAGCATAATTATAATTAAACAATTCTATGCTTAGTATTTTAATGCCTATTATGTTTAAAGAATCATATTTTCACTCTTTCTGTGATCCGATTGGATCATGGATCTTGCTATGAGGTGTCTGCCTCTTAATTTGGTTCCCATTCCTTTTTCCAAGCCCTAAGGTTCAGCCTGTGGTTATACTCTTGGTTCATCTGGACATGCTTAGGTTACATAACTTGCAACCTGGGGCCCATGGCAAATGAAAAACAACTAATCATTTTACTACACAAAGTTGAACTAGATTGTGTTGGTTCTGTGTTTACACATAGGCACATACAAACACAAGCATGCAAATTCATTTATATTTTGTTTGCATTGAACACTACCTTTGGTGTATTTTTATAACGTTAAATCTTCCTGCTCTGATAGTTTGCATAGTGTTATTAATGTGAATGAGATTTGATCTTGATTTTTATTTGTAATGCATATATATAATAAACACAAATATACTATATACATAGGTATATGCATGCATACTCATGTATACTATATTCATATAAATACCATATTTTTGCCTTATATGTATACATATTTATTTTGGTTGACTCATTTGGATGTTAGAGGAAGAAAATCAGGTCAACTGGAAAATAAAACGTAATTTTTATATCTTGTTTTTCAATACTTACATGACTTATTTTCTTGAATTATTGGATTTCATAAAATGTCCCAGAGTGTTAAATAATTGTCAAGATGTAGAAAAATTACTATTTTGGTCATGATTTTTTTGGCAATATTTTTAGTATTTTGGAATTTAACATGAGTTTTGTGTAGGATTTTGAAAAAAAGAAAATATATATAAAAAAAGATCTTATGTAAAACTTTTGAAGTTTTAATCCTTTTTAACTGGGCTTTATTAAAATTTTGAATAGCTGCCAAATTTCATCAAATATATTCAAAATATATTCATACAATTAAACATTTTTATCTTTAATTTATTGCTGTAATAAATTATATTGAGGGACTTCCTAATGTTGAACTACCCTTGCATTTGTAGCTTAACTCTATATACCCTGTATTATTTTAATGTGCTAATGGAAGGTTATAGCATTTTATTTAAAACTTTAATCTATATTTATATGTGATATTGATCTTTGAATTTTCCTTTTTTATATTTTATTTGATGTTATTATTATGCCTTTGATAGCTTTATACAATAATTTTAAAAGCGTTCCTTTTTATATATTCTGAAGACCTTTGAATATTATGGGCTTCACCTGTTCGTTAGGTTAGTTAGGAATCAACTATTAAACCACTCAGAATAATTTTGACTGTATGCCATTGATTTTGATATATTTTCCCTTTTTGTTCACTTTTCTATAGTTAATTACTTTCATTCTGTTTAATCCATGATTTGTTGGTTATTTAAAGGCATAATTATTAATTTGCAAGAGGATTTTTGATTTATTTTTATTTCATTGCATGACCAAAGAATATAAATGAAATAAGTAAATTAGGAAGTATCTGTGTGATCAAAATTCTATTGTTTTTCTAAATGTTCAGTGGTTTTAAAAGCATAAGATCCTATAAGTTAATGTTTTGGAAATAGCAATTGAGAGAGGTTTTTATTATTAAAATTTTATCATTCTACTTTTTATAAACAAAAAAAAGTGAAAAAATGTATTCAGGTAGTGGTTGTGGCTGTATTAATATCTTCTAAATCTGGGAATTTTCATCTTGTCTACGTCATCACTTGTTAAATACACCTCAATAATGACTATTTTATCTTCTTTTAGGATGATACCTTTTATTACTACATAACACATATTATTGTTTTTATTACCTCTGAGCTTATATACCAAGGTATTTGAAATTAAATCGCCACTGCTACTCTTTTTCACACTACTGTTTTTTTTTCTTTTATAGTGACCTGCTGTCATCACCATCCTTCTATTTCATTATATCTTTTGCAATTTTAGGTATCATTTTATAAATAATAAATGACTGGATTTTGACATTGAAAACCAATTGAGTCTTTGATTTTAAAAGGGTCACTTAGCACATTTTTATTTATTGAAAAATAATGTTTGTCATTACAATTCCTTTTATTATACTTTTATTTATATATACTCTTGCTTATTATACTTTTATTTATAAAAAATTATTTGCCTTTTTCCTACTTAGATTTGTTGATTCATCAAGTTTGTTTTTAATTCCTCTTATTCTAGAAACTATATTTAAATCTAGATTATGTACTTATGTATCAAATTGAAAAATTCACTGTGTCCCTCCCAAGATGTTTGAAAGGCCCACTTCCCTCATCTTTCTTCATCAAGAAACTGAAGGCGCCCAGGGGATGATTTTAGGGGACAGGAAGGGAGGGGGCAGATGCTCTGAGGAAACCTCTGCCCAGTTACCTTATCTTGAGGATCCTTTTGTCCATTGTGTTGAATTTGGGGGATGTGGTTTTCTGGTTCCCCCTTCACCATACCCAAGACTCCCTGACCTCGTTCCGTTGCTCATTAGGACTGTCCCAGGATCCCAGAGGGAGAACACTCAGCCTGGGACCTCCTATTTTCTATGCCTGCCACCAGCCTTCCCGTCCCCCACTCTGTCTGCACACCCTGCATGTAACTGTATTCCGGATTGAGTGTTATTAGAAACAATAATAAAGTGCTTATTGTACAGAGAAAAAAATTAAATACCTTAATCCTGACTCCTTTTCTTTCTTTTCCTACAGCTTAGTTTTTTTTAATAGTTTTTAAGTATAGCTTCAAGCTATTAGTAAATCTTCCTTGAAGGTTTTAAAGTTTGTTTATTGTTTTATAAATTCTTACTCAGTATCTATGTAATGGATCTCAGTCACATTCTCATCAGTTTTTGTTCAACTAGAGATTATGTAAGATTTGTTGTTCACAACTCTTCATGTATTCATCATCTCCCTTTATCTAATGTTTGTATGGTGGAAATAGTGCAGGATTATCTTAAATAGGGGATAGGAATGGTATATTTATGTGTTTGTTTGCTATTTTTAAAAAGTCTTTTACTTTTACATATAAGTGCTATCTTAGCTGGGATGCTGAATAACTTCATTTTCCCTAATGAATACCCCCTGCACACTTTTTCTTCTTTGCTTTGTGCCATGGAAGTTGTATTACATGGATTACAGCAATGGGATTTTGCCCTTTGGCTTCCTAAAGGTTTTGGCCAGGGAATGAGCATGAAGTCTGGACATTGCCTCTCTTTACTCTCTACTGATGGGGTCACTGTTGCCCGGCTTTTGACTGAAGATTATGGTGCCTGTCAGGAGACCCTCTCCATATCGCTCTCTCTTTCCAGATTCCAGGAACTACTCTCTCCCCTCAGTCACTCGGGCAGTCCTGAGAGGTAGCTGTGCCCTGAGGTGCTAAACTGTGCTTTGTGGGTTTTCCTACATTCAGCCCACTCTGTAAGTAACCTCTTCATTAAACTTGTGCCATCTGAATGCACTATCTGATCCTTGTTTGTAAACTGACTGCCACAGCTGTATATAGGATTCTTCCGATAGACCCGGCTATTGAGATGTCTTGGTGGATTATCGGTCACAGTAAAAAAGAGTTGGACGAAGCACAGTGAACAGAATCCCCAACTGTCAGAAACATCTGTGATGAAATATGAAGGAAGGGAAAGACAAGTGCTGTTCTGTTTTCTCTAGGTCAAGATGTAGAGGGGCAGCTTCAGCCTGCCACCATAATTCCTCTCTGCTTATAAAAGCAGAGTAGAGGAGCACTCACCCATATGCTGAGGACACTGATTCTAGCTGTGTATGTAGCTTGCTGGCCCCTAGTCTTGGCAATCATGAGATTCCAGGACTTCACCCTGGGCTCTGCTGGAGAGGCAAGCATCTTTGTAACATGTCCAATGGTGTCTATTCCTACATTCTATTCCTGAGACCTTTAAGTCTCAGTTGTATACAAAATTTTCTCCAGGTCTTAACAGAAGAAGGTCAGAATATGGCCATGTAATCCTACAGTAAGTAATTCCCATAAACATATTTGATGACAGAGAAAAAACTATAGTGCTCTCTATTAGCAGAACAAGCAGAGGTAGCAGGATATAGTGTACATGGACAAATAAAGAGAACAGATGTCTTCTTCAACTCACTATCTTCTTATGCATCTGTTGCCCTGCTGCTGACTCTGTCATTACCAGGTCCCTTCATTCCAGTGGGAGCAGGTTAGGGATGAGGCTTTAGAATAGACCTGAACCAATAGGAATGGTATTACTGCTGCGCATTCTTATCCTATTAATATGCAAAACGATATGTGACTCCCAAAGACCTCTTATTACTATAAACAACAGCTCATATGAGAAAACCCAAGACTGCCCTCACAGATATAGGAGACAGGATAGAACTATTTATTGCTGGCTGCCTATTTTGAAGGTAATATCTGTTATCTCAGTAATATCAGGATCTTGTTTAGAGATTTTGTATTTGTTTTATTCCCTTGAGGGATGCCCTAAATCTTTTGGAGCTGACTTACTCTTAATAGAATGCCATTTTACACTACAAATTTGAGAGAGAAGAAATAAAAACAACAACAACAAAAAAGTGGTGGCTGTTAACCAAATCTGGCATTTTATTTCCGTTTTCACAATGCGACTACTGTTTTGGGAAACTCGATATCCCTTTTTGGCCAATTGTGGTGTAATTCAAGAGTTTTCTGGAGCCACTGTTAGATACAATGTATATATTGTTATGCAATCACTGAGTTTTAACACATATATATAAATAGATATCTAATAATATAGATTTAATAGTAAATATAATATAGATGGGGAAGAAAATATATTATTTTGATGTCACTTTTGTTTTATCTTTTCCTAGTAGTAGATGCCCTTCCTAATAGTAGATATCCCATATGTTATTATGAAAATTTGTATTCCGGGAAATTTGTTCCTAACATAATGTCCTTTCCTCTTTGTCTGTGTGACATTAAATTCAGTGAAAGGATTATCAGAGCATTTTATTTTTACTTCCATGTGGAACCTAGTCACATGTGTTTATCTTCTTGTTTTTGTTAAGGAGGATGCCGTGTGTGAAAGTAATTACTTTTATTGCATTGCATGCGAAGAAGTATACAGCAACATAATCTTTGATCTTTAAGCATTAGCTTCTTAGAGCTGCCGTGACAAAGTTGCACAAACCAGGTGGCTTCAAACAACAAAGAGCCTTTATTCTCTCATAGTTCTGGAGGGAAGAGATCTGAAAACAAGGCACCAGCAGGTCTATGCTCTCTATTAAGCCTTATCCACCTTCTGGTAGCACCTGGCATCCCTTGGCTTGTGGCAGCATCACTGCAATCCTTGCCTCTCTCACTTGGCTGACTTCCTTCTGTGTCCATGTCATCACATTGTGTTCTCTTTGCATCTATTCTGATAAAGACACCAGTCATACTGGATTAAGGCCCACCTTGATAACCTCATCTTAACTTGGTAACATCTGTCAAGACCTTCTTTCCAAATATGGTTATGTTCATAGGTATGATGGGTTAAGACTTCAACATGTTTTTCGTGGGCACATCTCAACTCATAACTCTTGGCTTTACATAGTTTGTTTATAGACAGGTAATTTCATTATGCTATTAAAGTAAGCAAATCATATGGCAAAATATTCTATATATTTAATTATTATATTTTATAAAACATTTCAGGATGGGTTTGGTTTAGAGATAAGCATCAACAATTCCAGCATAAGCACAAAATAGTTCTAGTTTTAAGGATTGAATTTATAATACATATAATAATAGCAATTTATGGGCTGAATGCTACATTATTTATATCATATATTAGAAGAAAAATACTATTGAGAATATTGTGTTCTAGTTTAGTTACAAAATAAAAAATACAAGGTGAAATTATTAGGTGATTTTATGTATAGATAACCAGTGTAACAATAACAGCAAAATTTAAGATGTGAATTTTAATTAACTATTTTTCTTTTGAGTAAGAAATTTTTTCTTTGATTAGTATTCCCCTGTAAGACTCTTTTAATTCTATATTCTCTAGTCATAATTAAAATGAGAATTGGGAAACTGAGAACTCAAAAGTAGCAAGTATCATATAACTTAATTCACCAGGATTGCTTTGTGAGTTTGCAAATGCAACTGCAAGTAGGAAGTTAAAACATTTACAGCTTATTCATAAGTATATTAGTTGAAGTCTGCTTTTTAAATATGCTGGAGCCTAAATTTAATAACTTAATTTAATAACAATTTTGGCTTTATTGTTACTAGGTCAGCAATTAGCACTTAAGAAGAAAAATTGATGGAAACAATAATTTACATTATTCTACTTTATTTGGTTATTTATTCTTGTCTAAACTCTATTACTAATACTTATACTAGTTAGTATTTCTTGTGATTTTTATTATGGGCCAACGCTATTCTAAGCTTTGCATATATTAACTAATTTACCCTCAAAACAAGTCTATCAGGTAGGTACTATTATTATGCCTGTTTTCCACATAATGAAACTGATAAACAGATGTTAAGAAATTTGCTTATGATTGTACAGCTAATAAGCACTGCAGTACAGCTTTTTCAAACTATATCATCATTACTCTTTTACCAAATTGTTGCATGATTTTTGGTAAGTCTTTTCATCTCTCTGGGCTTCAACTATGTCATTAACACAAAACTTTTTAAATGTAACATAAATATAAGCAATGCATTAAATTGGCATTTCTCATTGTTCCCAACACCAAAGCTGCTCTCTTTGCTGTTAATAGAAATTACCAGAAAAAGAGAACTATGGTCAAATACATTAAGTAAATACAACATCGTTCTCTTGAAGATTTTCAGTGCACATTAGCATTAGATCTGAGAATTTATGTGGCAAAAGCATTTCTTTCACATAGGGTACTTTTCACAATATTATTTGAGCAGTAATTTTTACAAAAGGAATACTTACTAATAAAAAGTATTTTGGAGACACAGTTTGGAAAATTATGGATTTAGAACTTTTTAAGTTCTCTCAATCTCTAAAATTCCAGTTACCTGGTATTTTAAGAAGATAATTTCCTCTTATTGACAACCTCTCATAATTCATCTGTATGTGATTTTTTTGGAGCTCTTTTTTCAATCGTTCAAATTCTCTCCTTTTTTTCCCTTTCAATTCTGCTATTCTTTTTTGTGTTTTGTATGCATTGCATGCATTAAAACATGTTATAGGGGAAGACCAATTACCTGCAGAGCTGTCTATTCAATAACAATAAAAAGAGATAAATTGAAATGTATATGGAATTAATCATCAACCCCCAAATTTACCTAAATGATGCCAAATATCCAAGTAGTCCTAAAAATAAATTGACTGCTTACTGTTTTTCTCTGAAGGTCCAGGATTATATTGACATAGCTGAAAAATAAATCAGGAAATTTCACCTCTATGATTTTTTTCTATGAGTCTATACCAATTAGAGTAACTAAATTTTAGAATATCATTTATTATGGGTAATATATAAACTGTTGAGAATAAAGAACAATCGCATTTAAATAGAAGAAATATATTAATATAAAAATGCTAATATCATTAAACAAGTGTTCGATACAATTTTAAAAGCTATGAAGAGTTAAGCAAATACTTTAAATAGCAATGTACGTTGTCATGGATAAGTACATTTTTGGAAGTTGTCTTTATCTATAATTAGAGACTGTCACACTCAATCATGTTAGAGGCTACACTAATAATGATCATCTGCCAAATTTTTACATTCTGAAAAAATATGCATTCCATGTAAGTAAACTCCAATTGTTTGCTGCCTAAAATATTCCATATACTAAAAATAACTTATACTAACAGCCTCCACCTTGAAACACACACCTTGTGTGAACTTAATGAAAATTATTTTTAGCAATAGCTTATTATGTGGGCTGGTTTTCAAATAAATATGGCTTTAATATATGCATATCAGCATTTTCCCAAGAAAGGAAAGTGGTCGTTCATTATTGATGAGGGAAATACATGTCAGTTTAGACACTTAAGAATAAGTCAGTTTGATTTATCATTCTGTTATAGATTATGAAAGCATCCTTAAACAGTGAAAATGATCTGCCAAATCAGATCAATCAAAAACAATGAAACAACTTTAACTTAAAAAAACTCATCCATGAAAGGGTGGTTTTGGTGGTAGAAACTTCCTTCCCTGAAAAAATAGAGAGGTATCCAGATTTAAAAATTAGAAACAATCCTAGCACTCTGGGAGGCCGAGGCGGGTGGATTGCTCAAGGTCAGGAGTTCGAGACCAGCCTGAGCGAGACCCCGTCTCTACTAAAAATAGAAAGACATTATATGGACAACTAAAAATCTATATAGAAAAAATTAGCCGGGCATAGTGGCGCATGCCTGTAGTCCCAGCTACTTGGGAGGCTGAGGCAGTAGGATCGCTTAAGCCGAGGAGTCTGAGGTTGCTGTGAGCTAAGCAGACGCCACGGCACTCACTCTAGCCTGGGCAACAAAGTGAGACTCTGTCTCAACAAAAAAAAAAAAAAAAAAAAAAAAAAAAAAAAAAAAAAAAAAAAAAAAAAAAAAAAAAAAAAAAAAATTAGAAACAAAAGGATGAAACTATAATATATAGAAATGCAAAGTCATGTGCAAAGTCATATCAGTTTTAATAATAGCATTGCTACTGTGATTTTAAATGCAACATTTCAATAATAATTATCAATTTAGCGCAACATCCCTATTTTAATGAGGCAACTTTATTGGTGATTTTTGTTTTCTTATCCGAGTGGGACTGTATTTACTGTGGTTAAGATCACTAGCATCAGATGAATGAAAATTTGATTTATGCTGTGCAGGCACACAACTCTTTATAAATAATCTTTCAACCTGATACAGAAAGTGTCTATAATTCTGGCATGTTTGACATTCTCATTCAGTACAACAACTCGGTGACATATACTTAATTTGCTACTTCTTAAAGGTGTTGCTTAAAGTTCCCTTCTACTTGACAATTGTCTGACAGTTCAGCTTCACTCGGAGCTTAACAAAATGGGAAAAGAATGCATTATCTAAACCTCTATGGAATATCCATTTTATGTCATTTTATGACTTTGATAATGTCCAGGACTAAACTCTGTTCTTCTAGATATTGACTAAGATGTACTTTTTTTTTTTTTTGCTGGCTTTTGTAGATGTGTATATACTTCTGCTTTCCTCTGAGCTCTATCTTGAAATGTCAAATCCTTCTGCTATGCAGTTCTTAAACTATAACTGATGATTACAGTAGGGACTTGTGAAGGAAATTAGATCAAAATATATCTCCTGGCCTCCCACTGTTTTAGTCAGTTCAGGCTGCCCTAACAAATTGTCAAAGATGGGAGGCTTAAATAATAAACTTTTATTTCTCACAATTCTGAAAGCTGGATGTCTGAGATCAGGATGTCAGCATAGTTGGGTTCTGGTGAGGGCCCTCTTCCTAGTTGCAGACAACCGACTTCTTGTGTCCTCACATGAAAGAGAGTGAGTTAGCTCCCTGGCCTTTCCTGATAAGGGCACTAATTGCATTTATGATGGCCCTACCTTCATGACCTAATTGCCCCCAAAGGCCCCATCTGCAAATACCATTACATTAGGGGTTACATTTCAACATGAATTTTAGGGGGCAAAAATATTCAGTTCATAACATCCACCATTTCTATATTTTAAACAAGATGCAAAAATTTTAATGTTCACAATACCAATAATGCTCTTAGTGTCTGGCATCTTTGACAAATGCTTTTGGATGTTGTTCTGGCTTCAAATACCCATTTATAATCCATGCAGACTTCTCATACTTCTCTTTATACTGCAGTTATTCATTATAATGGAGATATATACACACACTTTTAACGATGTGTGCATATGATTTTGTTTAAGAATCAAACAGAAGCATATCATATATCAGAACTTCTGAGATAGAGTAACTATTATAAACTGAATTTCTAAAGGAAACCAATATCATGGTCTCCTTTAGGCCTGTTTCTGTTATCTCAGGTATCACACTGAACTTCCATGGTGGACTTTATATATGTTATTCACATTAAACCATTAACTGATAAGGGGAGAGAATAACATTTTGCCATACTGACCTTTTTCTCAGTGCATAGTTAGTGCTAATAAATTATATTTGAATTAATGAATGAATGAATGAAACAGATTCCATCTTCTATTTTGGATTCTAGTTTGCCAATGCAAGAGGGACTGGAAGTGTCATTAGCTGTCTATTACCTTTGCATTCAGAGAGCACTTCAAAAAGAAAATGGCATTTGAAATAGGTGTTAGAAGATAATGATGGAACTTTGACAGGTCAGGTGGAGGCATAATGGGAAGAGGCATTACAAGCATAAGACCCAACTTTGCAAGAGCTATTTTGTCTATTCTAGTGGATGATTAACAGTCTAAATTGGTGTATTGCTTGGAAATGATCTTACAGACTTATTGTCTACTTATTTACCTTTAAGGATATGGGCAAGTGGCAAATATTTGCAAAATTCAGAAGAATCTTTCTTATATTAAGCTGATGAAACACATCCCATTGGAATCTTCTACTCCATCCAGAACAAAACACCTCCCTGGAAGTGCTCCTTCACTCTTTCTGTCCCTTCTTGGTGTGTATGGCAAATGTGAAGCTTATATAAGACCTATCTGAACACATTCAATTTATCTCTGTCTAGGAACAACTAACTTTTTGCAATACATATCTGAAACACGTTTTTTACATGAACGTCTTGAAGCGACAACAGTCGTATTGTATATGTAATTTTGTATGTATGGTATTATATCCTTCACAATAATTTTGTAAAGTATATTGTATTTTTCTTATTTTTAAATAATGAGAAAATTATGTTTCAAGAGTTTTGTTCTCAGTATATATACAGCTAATTACTGTCATAGGTTGGTAATGGACACTGACTCAAAACCATTTATTTCCATCTTACACCAAAGCCCTTGTTTTTTCTCCTTTTTAAATTTTATTTATTTGCTTATCTATTCATTTTATTTCAGCATATTAGGGGGTACAAATGTTTAGGTTACATATATTGCCTTTGCCCCACCCAAGTGAGAGCTCCATCCCCCAGACGGTGCGCAACGCACCCATTAGGTGTCAACTAAGCAACCGTACCTGTCAGCATGAGCAAAGGTTGTGAGGATAGGAAAGTACACCGTTGTTTGGAGAATTATGCAGCAAGTGGACAATTTTGGCCAAATATGATATTCTCAGTGCTGTTTATACATCAGAATCACCCAAGGGAGATTTTAAAACTCATGCTTAGACATCACCGCAAACTTCCATCACAGACAAATTAAATCACAACCTCTGAGAGGTGATTCCTGGCATGAGAGTTTTTTAAGTTCCTGGGAGATTCTAATGCACAAGCAATATTGAGAACCACTGGGCTAAAGTAAAGGGCACATGTATAGGGGCAGCATGAATAGTGAATAATGTTTAGAAAAAGATTATTAGAATCAGGTCTGCAAGGTAAAGTCCCGTGTGCCTCATTCAGTGACCTTGAGCTATTTAGTAAACTTCTCTAAATCTCTGTTTATCTTCCTGTAAGACAGGAATAAACTAAATTATGTAAAATACTTAATATTTGGAGTAGGTTTAATTAATGATAATTCTTACTATTTAAAAAGAAACAGCAAAATAAATCTGAAAAACTATAATAGGACTATGTTGTGGAAATATCTGAGGACTAAATATGGGGAAAGATATTGTAATAGTGTAGATGACAAAAACAAATTGGATTAGAGATATATTTTTCAGTCAGATACTTACATTTTTAAATTTTCTGTTCACATTTTTCTTGCAGTGAGTAATCTTAGGTATTAATTAGTTTTTAATTGGCATAAGCTTGTAAATTCTCAGTATACCATAATGAAAAGAAAGGATAAAATGTGTCTGGAGTTGATAATATAGGAATAGTAGTGAGAATTATGTTGTGCTTTGTTTTACTAAGTGTCATATATTTTTTTAAATGAATGGAAATTTAGATGCCTTAGCTACCAATTACATAGTACCATTTACTTTTTTTTTTTTTTTTTGGTAGACATTCCTACTCTTGAAATAATCTAGAAATGACAAATAACAATGAAATATTTTCTGTTTGACATATTAAAAAACTTTCACTTTCAGTTTTCATTGGGTTCTCACCACAGTCCTGAGAATTCTATATGATTTAATGGTTTGTAGGGGAGAGGGCTATGACAAGGACCCTTCCTTTCTAACGTTTAATTTAATGCTTCCTTTATAACACATATACTTATTTAAAATATGTTGAATGTGTAGAAACTAAAAATTAATGTGTAGGTAAAAGAATTAGGGCAACCCCATGAACTCAGTGTGACTAGAATCTTAAAGATTCTGAGGGACACACTAAAATGCCTTATAGGTCCAAGCTGAAAGTCAGACAATCAGTAAAGATGGCAGAGACTTAAAAATTCTCAAAGAATCAAACAGGCAGAGTTAACTCAGCCAAAGTCTAGTCAGTCCTTGACACTGATATCAGCAAAAACAAACAAACAAAGAAACAACACTATGTGACCTCTGCTTTCATTATGGTTAGTCTTGGCTGCAATGGAATTTATAGAAAGTGTTTGGCTCGGAAAGTGTCTGAATTCTTGTAAACACTCTGGAAATAGTGGGTAGTGTGATGTCTTCTGCAGTCTCCTTTCAGTAGATAAACTTTAGTTCTATTTAGAGTGCATCCTTGGCACTACAGTTGATGTTTTAGGAAACAGTGATGTATGTACAAGTATCTCCAACTTTCCATTCATTTCAGATTCAAATTTTACTAAAGCAATATCCATTAAAATTATCAAATTATGATTAACTGTTTTGTTGTAACTTGTACAAAACTCCTATTTTCTCGTGTAATCTATGAGTGGGTTAGATGTGTAAAATTTCAAATTAACAAAATAACCTAGATGCAATACTAGAATCATTTTCTGTAATATATAGACTTAAGGTAAACCAGCTAGTTCATAAACAACTATTCATATGTGGAAGTTTGCATAAAATATTGTGAATTTTACTTAGCACAGTGTTAAAGAAACAGCCTGAAAAGTTTAAATACACAGATGTGTGTGTTCAATTTGAAATTTATGTATGCTTTGAAAATGGATAATAGATATTTTGAATTGATAACATTTATCTGGCTTAATTCAACACAATTTATTTATTTATTTATTTGAGACAGAGTCTCACTCTGTTGCCCTGGCTAGAGTGCCGTGGCCTCAGCCTAGCTCACAGCAACCTCAAACTCCTGGGCTCAAGCAATCCTTCTGCCTCAGTCTCCCGAGTAGCTGGGACTGAAGGTGTACATCACCATGCCTGGCTAATTTTTTCTGTATATTTTTAGTTGTCTGGCTAATTTCTGTCTATTTTTTTAATAGAGACAGGGTCTCGCTCTTGCTCAGGCTGGTCTCAAACTCCTGACCTCGAGCTATCCTCCTGCACTCCCAGAGTGCTAGGATTATAAAATTTATTTCTTAAAATTTCTAAAATAATGGGAGCTCATTGTAAATAAATTCAATACAGAAATATATAGAGCAAAATATAACAGTAAGAAGTTCACTAAAATTATGATTACCAATGCCTTTGGCATTGAGGGAATGGGATTAGAAGAGGGAACAAAGGGGTCAATAACTTCATCTGTAATGCTTAATTTCTTTCATTGGAAAAGAAAATTAAAATGATAAAATGTTTCCTTTGACAATTAAGGATTATATGTACAAAGAAGCTTGATACAGTATTTTTTTGTAGTTTTCTGTACTCTTTTAAGTATCTCAAAAATGTTTAAAGATTCGAATTAGACCTTTTTACTAAGTAATTTAGCTTGATTTAAGTTCTTTAATACCCTAGAGGTGTCTGAACTGAACTTTAAAATGTTTTTAATTCTGCAAGCATTCACTTCTGCCTTCATTAATTTGATATGAGAATATCATATCAGTCTACTGTGATCAACTTCCAAATTCTATTGGATTTTCTCACTGCACACAACCTTTTTTTTTTTTTTTTTAGAGTTATAATGTCTATAATTGCTTCTCACTGATATTATTTTATTTTATTTTATTTTTATTTCAGCTCATTATGGGGGTACAAAAGTTCAGGTTATATATATTGCCCATCCCCCCCATCCCCCCGAGTCTGAGCTTCAAGCGTGTCCATTCCCTTAAGTAGGACACTCCAAAAGGTGTATCAAGTAATCTTCCTCAAACATAACAAAACAAAAAGCATAGCAAACCCAGAAGGTAGTGCTTTCTTTTTCCATTTCCACGTAGCTGGTCCTCAAACTAAGCAGTCCTGCAGTTGAAGCTAAGAACCTTTTTGAAACTCACAATACTTTCTTTTTAGCAGTGTAAAGGGACCCTGAGTTAAAAAAAAAAAAAAAATTGAGAGTCAGTTTTCTTCACTATGAAGCCTTTTTCTACCCCCACCTCCTCCCAACCAGGCCAAGAACAGATCTTCCCCTTTCCTACTAGTAACTTCACACTATTGGATTTTGTTAAAATGGCCAGAGTAGCTCTTAATCATATTATCTTACATATGAGTTTATCACCAAACAAGAAAACAACGTTTCTGAAAAGCTTTTTAATGGGAGTGACCCTCAATTAACACTTGCATCTGATGCTCTTCAAAAGGTGCAAAGCAGTGTAGGTGCCCAGTGAATGAAAAAAAAATCAGTGAATGAATTGATGTATGAATAGATAGATATAAACATCTTCATGTTAAAAGGGAATACTGTTCTCTATTCCATATTTCAAAATATTTAACATATGGGTTGGTATATTGGTGACAGTTTTCCTTCTTTGTTAAACTCTTAGAAATACATTGTCATTTTTTTAGTATGGGTCTATAGCTAAGTAGCCAATTTCAACAGTAAATTTTGAATAGTGGAAATGTCTAAATTTATTTCCTCAAATTATCCAATTAACAGATATCTAGGAGTTTCTATTAGATATGCAGATTTGTGAACTTCATGCCTTGCTTATTTCAACCTCCAAGAGGTGTGGGAAGCTGTCAAATAATTGGTGATATTGTTCAAAAATTGTTTCTAAATAAAACTAAAATATCTGAGCTGCTAAGATCAGTATAGGACTATTCTGATTTGTTCATTTCCACATCTACTTTCTTTCTACCAATAGCCAAATTTTATTAATTTTGAATTAAATTCATTCAGAATTCATAATGATTTTACTATAGAAATTTGTAGGCTATATTTGCATTTGATAAAAATTATTTTTGATAAAATTAGCTAGGTAAATTAATGGCTTTAATAGGGCTGTGTGGAGATCAAGAGAGACAGTGTTTAACTTTTCTGAGAAAACTTAATCTTAACTAAAAAAATCAACTTGGTTTTAGCAGTATACCAGAACATTTGCATAGAATAGTGTGCTAATTATAAGTTCTCTTATCTATTCATTAAAATAGATTTGTCAGAATCATCCTTTTGTAACATTTGTTTAATAATTAGTTTGTGTTACTTTATGGTCCTGAAGGAAATAAATTCACATTTGTTTTATAAATGCCCTACATTTCAGACTTTTAATTAATTAAGGATAACCTTTCACCTCAACTCTTAATGAAGTTTTAAAATATGTTTTTCTTTCTTCTTCTTGTGTTTTTGGTAAGTAGGTAATCAACATCAACAAACACTGTTTCTCCAAAATTTGCTAGCCTATTGTTATATTCTATTTTATTTCATGTTGAAACAGGTGAGAGAGAAAATAAAACTAACACTGAGCAATCACCTACAGCAAGCCTAGAACTCTGATAAACACTTCCGTATATTCTAATGTAATTCCAATAATTGCACCCAGTTCTTTCTAAGAACAGAAAACTGAGGCTAAGAAAGATAAACTATTTGTCAAAGATCACGTAGTGAGTAGGACGACTGGGACTTAAATTGTTTGTCTAGTTTGAAATCACTCCTCCTTTTGTCCTTCTTCAAAATATTTCTGTGTTCTCTAAAAACAGAGCAGAGATAAGCCTACATTTTGTGGTGCATAATCTGTAGCAACATAATTATAAATTATATCAATCACTATGATAGCACTTTGCCTTATGTCCCAATGTGTTTACTACCTTGTAGACATTTTTATATTAATAATTTCTCCTAGTTAAACATACTGTTTTGATTACTTTAGTATTAATAACCAAACTTTATTTATCAAAACATTTTTATTTCTCATTTAAAAAATATCTTTCATCATTCATAAGTTAAGTAAGGGTTCTCAGCACAGACTTGCTATGGGCAGATACCAGGAAGTAACTTCTGCTGAGTTTACTAGGAGATCCTTCATAGATTTTCTTTTGAATTGTTTTCTTCCTAATTTTATGATTTTATTACAGTCTTATTTAAAATAAAGCAATCATTTTTATTCTCCTTAGATCTACAATCTCCATCACTTTAAAAAGAAAACAAAGTTATTCAATTTAAAGTAGCTATGTATTGTAACAGTTCATTGTATAGTTATAGAACATACCATACAGCAATCATCTGACCCTTCCTTAGGTGAGCCATTCAAGGCTGTCTTTTTCTTAGGAGATAGAATAATTAAATTGTCATTATATTCCAGTGCCACTGAAAGAACAGTAGCTGTAATGCCATATTGCCTGACATTTAAACTTACATAGTTTGAGATACTGAGAGATAGGAGGGAATAGAGGAAGGAGCAAGTCATTTTTAAAATTCTGTTACCGTATAGAAAGATTTTAGGATTTTTGCTCACACTAAAATTTAACTTGCATTTTGTGTGACAAAAAATAGATTATATAAAATGAACGTCATCATTTTATGTTTACTCTGTGAAAGAAAGCAATAGAAATTTACCCAAAGAACCTAAGGATTGTGCAAACTTCAAAAAAATGAGTAAGCAAGTAACTGCTTCACAGAAAACTGAAGAGATTATTCCCATAATTCCTAACGACTGGTCTGAGAAATGCAAAATGATAATGAGATTGGAAAAGATAGTGTACAAGACAACAAAAATGCTTGGAGATAAAGGTGTAGTATAAAGTTAAGCACTTTTACTCTCAAGTCAGAAAAAACCTGGATTCAAATGCTAGTTTCTCTATTTACTAGCTGCATAGCCTTGGGCAGGTTAATTGGCACAAGCCTTGTTTTCCTTATCTGTAAAATGAACATAATAATCGTCACCTACAACTTAACATGGTTGTGACAATTAATAATATAGTGTATAAAATAATGTTTCATCTATGATTAATGTATAAAAAGAATGTAATAAATATTAATTTGGGCTATTAATTCATTTGTATATTGTTTATATAAAAAGGATAAAATAGTTAAGTACTTAGAGAATGAAAATATAGGTGTAAGAAAATAAAAAATGAAAATTTGTTAGTTAGTATAGGAAAATGAAATCTATTTAGGCCTAGAATTTGACTACACTTTTTCCTCTATGTGTTCATGTAGACATAGTAATGAATGAACTTGAAAAATTACAGTATCCACAGTGTCCATTAGGAAAAATATAAAATAAGCCAAATTAGTCATAACAGAGAAATCTCAACTGATTTTAGAAGGGACACTGATAGATGCAGTGGAAGTTATCATAACAAAATCCCTAGAATAATTTAATAAAGTATGTCCAACAGTTGATTCCTAAAGCATGTGTTCATGCAAGACAGAAGCATAAAAGTAATTCAACGCAGCATGAACAATACTGCCAGGCACCGCAGTAGTATAGGCTACTATTTATAGCTCTTGATGAGCCAGTTTAATTCAAAGGCAAAATTCAGTCTATTAAGACACTTCTGGGGGGAAAGTTGGTAATAAAATCATTTGAGGTGAATTTCAGGTAGTTTTCCATAAATATTGCTTAAAACAAGTCAAATTTTGGTTAAAAAAACAAAAAATGAGAGTCCAGGCTAGTAAAAGACTCTGGGATATATTGACACATATGCATGCTTCTACCATCAACACTTGCAAGGGGCTATCAAGAATGAATATCTGTTCTTTCATCTGATCATAATGACAATAATGTTAGTAGTTACACAATTTACCAAATTACTTTTGCTCTGCAGCCCAGGGATAATGCTTGATGATCTTTCTTTAATTCCATGTAGTAAGTCACTTCTATTAATAATATTCTTATTCAGATAGAGGGAATAATCAAATATGCCCTACGTAACATATGCAAGTTTTTAGCCATCATGTAAACAGTTATATACAAAGAATAAAATGTTAACTAATTCTAAAGGACTGTCATTATTTGCCATGCCCTGAAGTAAAAATTGAGAGTAAAATTCTATTATGGCTTTTTATTAACAGCGTACCGAAGAAGTAGACTTATTTTCCAAAATAGTCTTGGATGTCTCAGGACTAGTTTTAGGAAACAACTTGGTGTTGTTAGCTTATTGGTACCTGTGGCAATGTTGGGTTACAGGATTTGAAATGTCAGTTCTTGGAGGGCTCATGGCCAAAGGATGACCAGACACACCAAAGTAAGGCAAGCACAAAAATGAGGTGTATTGAGAAGAGAAAGATAGGATTATAGTGCAAGAAAAAGGTGTAGATTTACAGAGTGAGATACATACACCACAGATGATGACTGGACCCATTGTCGTAGTGAAAGGGGGGGGAAAAGGCCTGGTTATGGTCTGCATCTTGTTATATAGCATCTGGATAGGGACCTCCCTGTGGCTCAGAGGTCACCATGGAAACACTTTTATTGGACAGTTGAGAGTTACATGACTTGAGTCTTACTACACACGTGGATCTCCCATGAGCCTCTCAGAAAGCCTATGGTGGGGTGAGCCACAGCAGCACCCACTTTCATCCCTAGGAGACCTGGAATCCCTTGCTATCTGCCTAACAGCAGCATGCTCCTACAGGATACTTTGCCTCCTAGAATCTTCCTCTGTTTAGTTTCCTGTGGGTAATGATCACCCCTGAGCAAAACCCAGCACGTTTTAACTTCTGCATCATGAAATGGAAAACCAAATGCTTTTAAAAGGGTGTTTTTACCGACATCCATTGAACTCACATAGATTCACGTCAAAGAAGTCAGGGCCCCAAATCCATTTTTTTGGCAGCATTGATTTGAAAATGTCAGTTATGGTAGAGTAATATTTAGTTAAAGTTGGTTAAGAAAATATTTTTTCCCTGTAAGTGTCAACCTTAAGGATTCCCTCTATACCTTTATATTTATATTGCTATGTAAGGAACAAATGTCAATACTAGGTTAAAAGGCTATTGCCATTACAATGAATATCATCAATATTTTCTTCAAGAATGTGGGGGGTTACATAAGGATTTTGGATTTTGTTTTGGTTTTTGTTTTGTATATTTTGCTTTGTTTTGTTTTGTGAGAAGAATTCTATATCTCAGGCAAAGACAAAAAAGCCATTTTTTTTAACCATAAACATTTTAAATGTTTCCCTTTTCATTTTGTTTTATATTCCTTTAGGCCCTAAGTATCGTCATCACTTGGCATTATAGTAATGGAACATTGTCTATAGGTAATCTCCAAATTCTGGCATAAAGCTTAGTACTTTTATGAGATGGAGAAATGAAGGAATGGAGAGTTTTGCTCATATAATGTGGTATACAAATGTCTTTTACAAGCCAATCACTGGGGGACATGGTAACGAACAACACAGACACAGCTCATACCCTCAAGAAGCTTATATTGCATCAGAGAAGAGATACATTAAGCAAATAATTTCCAATAACTCAATACATTATTTCTTTTTTTTTTTTTTTTTTTTTTTTTTGAGACAGAGTCTCACTCTGTTGCCTGGGCTAGAGTGAGTGCCGTGGCGTCAGCCTAGCTCACAGCAACCTCAAACTCCTGGGCTTAAGCGATCCTCCTGCCTCAGCCTCCCGAGTAGCTGGGACTACAGGCATGTGCCACCATGCCCGGCTAATTTTTTGTATATATATATTTTAGTTGTCCATATAATTTCTTTCTATTTTTAGTAGAGATGGGGTCTCGCTCTTGCTCAGGCTGGTCTCGAACTCTTGACCTCGAGCGATCCACCCGCCTCGGCCTCCCAGAGTGCTAGGATTACAGGCGTGAGCCACCACGCCCGGCCACAATACATTATTTCAAATGCATAAAGGGCTTTAGAGAACTACTTGGTTATGGGTAGGTTAGAGAGTACTAATATTTCTCTGTGTGCTTTCTGGACATTGCATTTTATCTTAAGGATGCCTGTATTAGCTGCTTAGGTCCGTGTGACCTTAGTGATATGGGTGGAAAATAAAGGTTCAGAAAGCATTAACGGATATGTGCCAAATGTCCTAGGAATGGGATATAATAAAAACGTAGCACTTGAGACTGTTGAATAAAACCGTCATGTTACTTTGCATTGGAAATATCGAGAGGTCCTCTTCTCTCAATTCAGTTAGCATGGATTGAGTACCTGCTGACTAGCAGAACCTCTGCAATACAACAGACTGAAACATCTCCACTCCTCTAAGAGCTCACTATAATGATGAGATAAGTCAAGAAATCACATAATTATAATATGATAAGGCAGTGCTCAATGGCAAGTAAAATTTTCTGTAAGGAGATAGACGAGTGATTGAGAATAAATAATAGTAATAAAGATTTATAGAAGAGGCTGCTCAAAAGGGCAAAATTTAACAAGTGAAGATGAGCTTGAGGGTAGAAGAATATCTCAAAGTGCAGAAGTAGAAGTAAGAAGGTATGAGATAATCTAAGCTTTCTATGCATACATTAATAACTTTTGGAGGCTGTATAGGAGAATAAAGAGATAGAAGAATAAAGTCACATGAGCTAAAAGTAAATAGCAGTGGGTAAACAGGCCTGTAGGAACATTATAAACAAGGATAGCTGAAGATGTCTGGAGAAATAGGCTTGGTGCTACTCATATATTTAAGACAGAGGAATGCTAGTTTAGGAAATCCTTACAGGTAATGCTTAGAATGCTGTTTCTAACATGTGGACTGTACATTAGTATTTTCCTACTGCCTCCTGCATCAAAATTGTATGAGGTCCGGCTGACAAGGCAGATTTCAGAAGCTGTAGTCTATACCATCAGACATAAGGAGAATTTTTAGAGTGAGACCACTCCCCCATTCCCAGGTGATTCTGAAGCCCACTAAAAGTTGACAATAATTGGATAAAATGCTGTGGCCTTTTTTTTTTTCCAGAACATTTCCTACAATCTGCATACACAGATGTATGCGTATATATACATCTTTAAAAAGGGGGAAAAAAAGAAATGGTATAGAGTGTGTATATTCTCCTTCACACTTCATAATTAATATCTTTCACATTCTCGGATATAACAGAAATCCCAATATGTTGTCTAGCTTTCCCTCTAGACAATTCCTTGAGAGCAGATCACGAGGCTTAATTCAGTCTTGGAAGCCTTCTACAGTGGTTTTCAAAGTTCTTGGTCTCAGAACCCCTTTACATTTTTAAAAATGTAAATGTATTAATATGAGAGGTCAGCAAACTGTAGCCTGCAAGCTAAATACAACAATGTCTTCTTTCTGTAGACAAAGTTTATTGGAACAGAAATATTGACATTATTTTAATCATCTGTAGCTCTTTTCTCATTATAAAGGCACAGTTGAGTAGGGACAGAGAGAGACCACATGGCCTGCCAAGCCTATACTATTTACTCTCTTGTCCTTTACAGAAAATGCTTGCCAGCCCCTGGTTTATGTGGATTATAGCTATTGATTTCTACCACAGTGGCAAGTAAAGCTGAGAAAATTTTAAAATTGAGAAATACATGAACATATATTCCATTTGCCATTAGAGCCCATGTAATGCGATCTTTGGGAAACTCCACTATACAGCCATGAAAGAAGGAGAGTGAAAAGGAAAATAGCATCTTAGTATTATTATGGAAATAATTTTGACCTCATGTCACAACCTGAAGGGGTTTAAGGGAATATTGGGGACCTCAGACCACACACTGAGAACTACTGGAATAGTATGTGGCAAATAGCAACTGCTTAATACATATTTGGATGAATAAGCAGTAACAAAAAAAAAAGAGAGAGAGAGAGAGAGAACAACTTTTTCCATAATGCCTTACAGTTTACAAGGAATTTTTATGTCCATTTCTATTTTAAGAAAGTATAAGGAGGCAGAAGTATCAAAGAAAAGGATTTCAGTTAGGAGATATTACAGCATGTGTGCAGGCTGAGGAGGAAGATGGACCTAGCCTAGTGAACATGATTAAAAACATGTATAAAAAATATAAAATGGACCATATAAATGCACTTAATTGACTAATGTTTTATATCTCACAGAGAGTACAATATAGTACCACATTAAAGGAAATATAATGTAATAATCTGTCAGGGAATAGAAGAGGAGGAAAATTTACAATGGAAGGTATACCACCTTCAAAGGAGATAGGGAAAACTATTCTCAATGTTTGATTCTGTTCCTGACTTACCCTGTATTTGTACCCTTCAGGTAAAATACTTTAAACATTTTAATTTTATTGTCTGACTTTCTGTGGTAGAAAAACTAAAAATAGCAAATTTCAAAAAGAAATTTAAATTTGTGTTTTTGGTGGTCAGAAAAGGCCAAAGACATTTCAACACTTCTTTTGCAATCTGAAGTTAATTTTAGGAGGTCTCTGGCATACTAATATATCATAACTGTGCCTTTATATGTTTTACTGTGTAAAACATAGTGTGATTTGGACTGGGATCTATTTATTCTCATCACCTACTTAACTGTATGCAAATGTATGCTCTTCTATAAATTAACAATCCAGTAGTTGTGGTTAAATAATATATGATTTATATTTGAGCCACATATACGAATTAGAGTCTTTATTCAAGGTGTTCATGGCCTCTTTTATGTGTATTGCTTAACTATAAACTTTATTCCTGGGGAAGGTATCTAAATGATGCACAATATCCAACCATTCAATTGAAAGAATGTTTAAAAGAAAACTTGGGATCAGCAGTTATGAACCTAAACCCATGCAGAAACAATTTGTTCTATTACATTATTGAAAACAAACTTCAGTAAGCCATGATGTTTTACCTCCTTCCATAATATATTTTTATTATTTGCACAGCAGGAGAGAAAATAATTCCTGTGGAGATATTAAGGAAATCATTTATTTTTCTGTTAGATACACAAATGGGTGAGTGTGTGTTATACAATACATGATGGCTTTTAATTGGGAGACACAAAAATTGAATATCACTACCATGTGTAACATGTGAATTATTATGTGATATTTATAAATATTTTAGTAGTTACCATTTACCAGATGGAAGTAATGTGTGTTTTTCTAAGTCTGAAACATCTTTTTTATGATAATAGTTTACACTTGGGATAATTTATTCTGTCTTTGCAATATGGATGCAAGTTCTCTGCACTGTACACAGTATTCCAAGCTTTTAGCCAATCAGTCCCAAACATGAACACACATCAAGATGAATATTAACAATCCATTTGACTAGTGAATATTAAATTGAAATATTTTATCTCTGTGTATGCTATAATTTGAAATAAAAAGGCTGAACAAACTCCCATGTATACTTTTATTCATCAAATGTGACCTTGGAAAAATAAAGGTGATATTCTGATGAAAACTCATGTTCTATTAGACATAAAACATTAGAATGGCATTGCCTATTTTCAGGTGGTAAATTCATATTATTCTCCTTTATCTATGTTTTCTAATATAGAAGAAATACCTGCCAAAGACTTTAATCTCTGTTGGAGTTGGAGAGTTTTGTTGGGAGTTTTATCTCCAATTTTTCTTTCTTTTTTAAGGCTCTTTTCTCTACTGCCAGATCTCTATTACCTCTTATCACCACTTTTATGAAATGCTATGGATTTTCTTTAGAGCCATGTAGACCAGACTTGGTGTTAGTTTTGCAGTTACCACCACCACCAACAATAAAAATGAAACAATTATGTTGTCACTCTTTCCTTTTCTACTGATTGACACAATGTCTTCTTTTGGCCAGCACTTTACACATGAATTGGTAATGTCTGAGAATGCTATGGAAGTGAAATTGTGAGTCTTTCAAGCAAGCATGTGTAAGTTTAGCATTTCGTGATGCATCCTTGAAGAGCTGCTCTTTGGTGCTTTCAATCATTTTAATGAGGTCTCTTAGTTTGATTTACAAATTTGGTAAATACAACTTGGTGGTGTTATGTTTAGACTCTGCTTCTTATTTCATAAGGTGTCTTTTGAGAGTCCTTGATGCTATAGAAGAATAAAGAAACTTCGTTTTTCTCTTCCACCTATATTGGCAGACAAAACAGGAAAGGAGATAAAGCAGAATTGGAAATGACTTTTGGGGTATAAAATAAGATTAAAGGATTTCAAGTTTCTTAGAATGGAACATTGATTATAACAATGTACACACACACACAAATAGGCAACTTTGAAATAAAATAATATTGTTCTTTACCCGTTATTAACAGGATTATGGTTAAATCTGAGACTTAAGAAACTAATCCCCTAACATTTGAAACCCTAGATGAGATATTATAGTTTTAAAATGTTCCAGGGAAACATACATCTTTAAGCAATATGTTGGAATTAAAGTGCTATGAACACTTGCAAGTGGAGCTAAATTAAAGGAACAAAATTTAAAGGATATATTATTTCATACATAAACTGCTGGCATCCACTTTATAAATGGGAATTAGATTTGTAGTCTATATGAAATCCTTAGGTAGCTATGATTTACATTTTTCTATTAGTTGTTACAGGTTAATATTTTTCTTAATGCATTGAAATTTGTTTATGCCACTTTTTGAGAGACTAAATGAAAATGATACAAATAGGAATATTGGGATGACATAATCAGGTAGCACAGCATCTTTGCAGGGCTGCAATAGTGGAGAGTTTAAGGCATTTGACATTAATAGCTTCCCTTCTTTTTCTAGGTGGCTGTATGCCTAAAGCAGAAGAGTCATGCAAATAGATTATGAATATTAGGTTACTATGAGATCCTGTTATTCCTGATCCAGAGGAACTGTGTCTGTGAGACTGCTGGGGGAATGCTGCATAGAGTCTGTAGGGTAGAATGAGAGAATAAGTGTTTAAAATTCAGACACCCAGTTTCTTATTTCCCTTTAATCTTTAATAAATTCAATGCTGTTTTACAAGTCATTGCTTTTGTGGTAACAATCCTTTACTATCTGTGAAAATAATTTATTCCTGATCTAAATTGATATAAATTGTCATCTAGAAAATATATATTTCAGATTTTACTATGCAAATAATAATCGAGGCCCTCCACCTTTCCAGATTCTGACTTACTAAGTCTTGGGTGGGTTCCAGGAACTTGCCCTTCTCATTTGTACTCCATGGTATTGGGATGCAAGTGTATTGTATTTTGAATGTACTATCTTAGGGGTTTGGCTCAGCACTAAATTATTCCCCAAACTCCACTTGGAACAGTCTTTATGAATCCCAGATACTTACATTAATTCTTCATAATAGGTATTAGAAGCAAAATTACTTCAAGGAATATTATTTGAAAATATATAATCCTTTTTCTTAGGGCTTGTGTGTGCTAAATGTTGTCATCACACAGCTCGTTCATTGAGTATGTATGCCTCTCCTACTCCACCAAGAAAAATAATTGATACTAAAACCATTCCCAGCCTCACGCTCATCTGTAGTATGTGAAAATTCAAAGGAATATTTGAAACTTTTTTGCTCCTACTGGAATATTCCAATATTGAAAAACAGCAAAAATAATATTCTTGTTTCTCTTGACAACCTATTTCTCTATTTGGGTAACCTAAATGGGTCACTTTTATTTGTGATAAGGCCTCCAATTCTGTTCTTTTTAATAACCTGTCCAAATAGGAAATTGTTACTGAAACAACTGGTTTCCCAACTAATCCTGATTCCAAGATCTGCTATTATCTAATGAAGTCGAATTGGGGTAGAGATGGTTTATATGGGTTGACGCACAGAAAGCTTATAATCTTCCTAACAACTCCTCTTATTAATCTAGGCTGCATTTAATAATTGCTTTTCCCACAGAATAGAACAAATTAATTGCAAACTTTCACTTACACTGGAATGTCAGGTAAAGTTCACTGAATTAAAGCCAACTGAAATTTTCTTGTCAGAAATGACTCACTTGTTTCTCACAACATGTAAACGTGTGCATTTTTAATTTTACCAAATACATAGGTTTTTTTCCAACAAGAACTATATATTTTTCAGAAAGAACAAGCTAGCTGATGACCCATGTCATCTTTCCACAGCTATAATTCTACATATGCAGAAGTAGGGGTTATGAGCTCATTTGAGGAGCTATTTATGTCTTTCAATATCCATCTGATATTATTAGATTGTTTTATTTCCAGACCACAAGACTCATTACTATTTATTCCACATTTGGATGAGGATTAGTTTATAAGCATCTAAATATCAATTAATGTTAGTTTAGCTACAAAAAGTTTAACATTCCAGATGCATTCCTTTCTCATACAAACAGGTGCAGCATTACAAGTAAGCTGCATTTAGATGCCTGATTTCCTGATTTTCTCCATGGCAATGGAGGCCAAGTGAAGCCAGAAACATTATTGCCCAAGGGGAAACATTTGTATTTCTCGCTGCATTTTCCTACCTTATCACTTACATAATATGTTACTCAAACACATATATTTGTATTTATAGCTTAAATATTTTTCTTTAGCAATTTTGACAGCTGTGAGTTCTCTTCCTGAGAGAATACATAGGAATGTCATCTTTAATTTTATTTTCTTTTTATCTACTTTCCTTTATACCAGCTAAGGACTGTGAAGAAAAAGTCAAAGTGCAAATAGGCAGGGTGCAGTAAAATGGATAAGGCTTCCTAGCTGGCATTTATAAGATGCTTCTGGAGACGTTACTACCAAATTGCAACATTCGCAACTTTACACAAACTCTTGAGAAAAACCTAAGGGTCATCTCAGTAAATACCATGGTTGGATTTTTAAGGAGGCTGCATGTTGTTATGCTTGTAAATTCATTATGGTGAAGTAGCCCAGTCTGTCTCCATGGATCATTAAGTAACATGCTTTAGGGTTTTTGGCCCTCCTGTATATGAGTTCTAACTCTGCTTGTCAATAAGTTATTTGTTTTACTTGAAAGAGCTTGTGGTATCTGTGGCCACAAAAGATTTGAAGTATAGTGATCACAAAGAAAAGATGACAAGTCTGCAGTGCTCATGATCTACAGTAGATACCAAACTTGTTATTTTCTGGCATTTATTCTGATGATAGCTGTACTAATGAAGGTGAGGTAGTATCTCATAGTGGTTTTGATTTATATTTCCCTAAATGAATAGTGACATTGAGAATCTTTCCATGTGTTTATCGGCCACTTGTATACCTTCATTGGAGAAATGCCTCTTTTTAAACATTTAAAATGCAAAGATATCATTTTCCTATTTTCTCTCATTTTTATCCTACCTTTTACACCATCTGTCAATCCATGGCCATTTTAGGAAATGATATATCTTGCTGAACATATGTAAACTCTTTCTGCTCAGTTAAGAGCTGAGATTTTTGCCATTGTCTGAGTTGTAAATAGATAACCTCTTCCTTTTCTAATCATGCTACTGTGGCTTCTTCCGTGGAGCCTTGCCTGAATTTTTGCTGAAGCATCAGGTAGACACAACCAGGTCAAACTGCAGAATCTCAACCTCTAGCACTTTTGCTCCTGGCATTTCCCCACGGCTCAGTCATTCACATATGCTCATAGAATGGCAGTTCTCTGCAGCGGTTTTCTCCTGGGCCGGTCCTCCGTGTCACATGTCAATGCTGCTTCATGATTTAAGTCGCATCTTCCTCCCTTTCTATCACTGCCCTTCTTTTCCTTTTCCTCTCTGTTTAAATTCCCTTTCTCTTAGGCTGCACTTGTACCTTCGAATAATAAAACCGCTTTTCTTTAAAATAATAAGATACCTATTTTCAATAGCATAAAGAGATATCTTCTACTCCAAATCTCTATGATTTTAATATAACTATATTTTTATAAACACAGCTACACTGATGAATTTGTGCATATGAATTTTTTGATAAGATATATCCCATTCCAAACTTATCCCAGTGTCATGAATAGAGTGATTTCCCAGGGAATATTCATTTTGTGGAATGGAATACAATAAAATGTGTTCAAATGGCAAATGAAAGAGCAGTGTTCCAATTATTTTCTTTTTTGAAATTGAAATACACTAATGTGCACCTTTAATAATTATCTAGATATTTCTACCTACTGGACACTATTACACTATTAGCTTCATATACCTTAGTACATTTGGTTGATGCAGGACAAATATATGTCTTTAAGGAGGAATTTATTACTCCTATGTCAATGGTCAAAGGGCAAAGTAAAAAGTGAGCAAATCCCATCACTTCATACTTATCTTACTAGATTTTGCTATTATTTGTTCTTTTGAAGTACATCCATATTGTGTCTGAGTGGTGGAAATAATGATGTGCTATTGTGCATCTCTTCCAATTTTTCAGTTGTTGATGTAACATAAACAGTTTGAAATCAGTCTTTCTGGAAGTGCTTACACCACAGAAATCAACAAATACAATCAGGATTTTTCTTTTTTTTTTTTCCCATGAAAATCCAGTTATTAAATATTTGGCAGCACTTTACTGGTTTTAGTCCTGATAATCTAGAGACACAAATTATGCTTTCAACCTGCCTCCCCTTCCTTTCTTGCTTTCTCTACATCTCTCTTTCTCCATCCCTTCTTCTCTGTCTTAACCCATTTATTGTTTCTATCTCATGTTTGTGGACTTTATTTCCTTCTATTAAAGAAAGGCTTTCTCCATGGGATAAGAGAAATGGAAGCAACAAATGATCCTAATATACATGACCCCAAAAGTAAAGCTTCTTCTCCAACTCCATTTTGCAAAATGCAAATCAGAGGACTTGAGGTGCTCTGTGATCGATCACATGGCCACAGCTGGAACAATGGCCATCACCATGGGTAACTAGAATGGTGAGTCTGTATCATTACCACCTAAGAATTTAGTGAAGAGGGCTACTGGGACTTGGAGTCACACCAGAAAGACTGTATTTGGATATAGAGCCTTTAAAGAGGAAATTAAGGTTAAATGAGACTGATAGGGTAGGACTAATCCAATCTCACTGGTGGCCTTTATAAGAAGAGGGCATTTGGACACACATAAAGACACCAGGGACATACACACACAGAGGAAAGACTGCACGAGCATACAGTGAGAAAGTGGTCATCTGCAAGCCAAAGAGAAACGGCAAGCCTCAGAAGTAACCAAACTGCCAACATCTGATTTTGGACTTTCAGCCTCTAGAACTGTGAGAGTTTAATTTCTGTTATTTAAGCCACTCAGTGCAGTACTCTGTTATAGGCAGCCTTAATAAACTCATACCCTTTCTTTAGCTTTCCAGGGTAGAAAGGATTATAAGAATTCTCTCTATGCCACTATGCCACCCACTACCATCACCACCACCATGCCACCCACCCAAACATTATATTGAAAGAAGGCAAAGTAAATTGATGCAGAGGAAAAAGTGGTGTTTGTGATTTTTGTATTAGGATGTGATATCAAGCTTGAAAATGTCTTGAGTTACATAATTTACTTGTCACATGGGAGACATCAGCAGGTGCCTCTTTCCTTAATACCTGCCTTCATCTGCATGGACTGGTTTCTCTCCTGGGAGATGGTGGAATCCATTCTTTGACTTGGGGATTTATAATGATGCATTAAAGAGCACTCTAATGCAAATTGAATTCTCTCTGGACTGAACTCTATTTCAGTCCAGGGAGGATGTTTGAGACCATGTGGTGAGGGAGAGAGTGGTGGGAAGCAATCGTCAACAGTAGGTAAAAGGCATGGCTTGGCTAAAATATGGAGAAAAACACATCTGATAACAAAAGCAGTAATTTCAATAATTTAAACAGTTGTGGCTGATCTTGCCTCTGATCTTCTCCCCTCTGCTCCTCACAATTGTCAGCCTTTTGCAACCCCCATCACTCTCATCTGCTTCCCCCTTCAACCGCACCACTCTCTACCTAATAACACCTCCTCTCCCTTCGTCTATTAAGCAATCTATATTTTTGTCTAAAAAGAAATTCTATGTACTTTGATATTACCAGAACATTATAATCTCTACCTTACGTTATTCTCTGTTGTTCATTATTGGCTTCTAGTATGAGGTTAGATAATCATTTCAATAGAGTAAAGAACCAGAACTTTTTTTACAATAATTTGTAAATTTTTCTGGAATCATGGCTACATTTTTTAATGATTAAAATTTCCAGACATCTAATTTATAGTGGATTATTATAGTACTTTTAATTGTAAGAAGTAATAAAAGAAAGCAATTAAAATTAAGATTATAATACTTATTTTTTATAGATGTCTACTCAAAAAAACAGAATTATTCACATGATATGCCAAAAATCTTAAATCTAATGAAAACAGTTATATGAACATTGTGTTTTTCAAAAATGCATTTTTATACTTCAAACAAATACTCTAATTGCAAGCTCACTAAAGACTACTGAAATATTAAAAGATCTGTAAAGTTTATGAGAATTAGAGATCATTCATTTTTCTAGTAATCTATATTGACATGTTTTAGATAAATAAAATATGTAATTAAAAGTAAATCTATATACTACCCATTGGTGCTATTTATATATACATTAAAATAAAAACCTTTTAATAAGCTATATCATATTTTATAATGATTCTCCATTATGCACCTGAACAAATACTCTTATAGAAATAAGCTTTATTTCAGATATTTTATTACTTGTAAAACTTTTTGTTTTATAAATGTTACATATTTACTTCTTGGTGATAGTTGAGCGTTTTGCACAAATGCTAATAAGCAACTTATTTTAGTAGCAAACACAAACAAGGTTCATTGATATAGATACAGTCTTACTTGCAATGTTTATATATAAACTTTCAAGATTCCAGACAGGAATTATCAGTACTTTATAAACCCAAAATACGGTGGTATTTTGTTCATATCTTGCACATGTATTTCAGTATTTTTCCCTCCTAGAGTTGCCACTTTTTGGAAATTTCAAGAAAAGTGAATCTGAATTCCCAAATGATACAAACGGTTCAGTGATTCTGTTGCAATATAGCAAACTGCTGCAGATGTCAGTGACCAGTTGAAAAGGTTGAAATGTGGAGATGTTGAATTGAGACCTATAATAACCCAAGAGCAAATTGGGTCCTTCAGATGATTAGGATGTGTTCAAAATACCATTTGAGCTATAAATTTCTGGACTTATGGAGACTTAAGGGACTCCATTGCTTTTGAAAATTCTTTATATTATGACTTTGTTTTAGGCACCAAGAAGCAGGTATCACAAATTTTTCATCTAATGTACATTTATTTGCTTGTATGTATATACGCACATGAAATTCAAAAGATGGGAGAGGAGAAGCAGATGGCATGACAATTTAATAATAGTCCAGTTGACTTTTAGTTAATGTGGAAAGATTTTAAATTTGCAGCTATTCACCTGTTGTTGCAATAACAAATATCCTTAATGATATCAAATCTGGCTTCATGGTTTTTTAATGCCATGGGATAGTAACCTCAGCATATCCTTGTGGTTTACTGGAAGACCTAAAATATTAGCAAGCCAGACAAAATAGTTTACAAACAAAATTAGCAATTCAAAATCATTTGAATTGCTATTTTGACAATGTGTAATGTTTTTTCTCTTGATGGTTATACGAAAGAATAAATATAACATTGTAATTTAACCATTACCACACTAGGAAAACAGTTCCATTACACAAATTGGAAGAATGAGGTAAAGATAAGTGCAATTCATTCAAAATGCATAGTAAATCATTGAGAGGATTCAGTTTGTACTTCATTGTAGTTATCTTTTATTTAGCATTATAGAATTATTTAAAATAATATGTCTAGTCTGCCATTTAATAACACATATAATAGCTTTGAATAGCTTTTTCTTCTATCTAATCAGATATTAAATCTAAAAAATCTATTTAGAGAAATTACTTAGGTAATGTTTAACATGCAAAAGAGGCATATTAAACATTAATACATAAGTTTAAAGAAAAAATTTGTTGCATAGCACTTAAGACACTTGTCCAACTCTCTAGTGAATCACTAACATAGGTAGAACTAGGGTCAAATTCATAATTTCATGCTTTCAATCACAGATCATAAGAGTGCATAATATTTCCAGGTGAGTAGCTCCTAAGCTGAGGCCAAAGTGAGACCTAAGTTCCTGCCTACAGAGGAAACCAAGTGGAAAAGTATGTAGACTTTGTAATGGCCATTTACAAAACAAGAATGAATCAAAATAGGAGCATCAAAACAAGAATGCAGCAAGTCTCCTGAGGTCACCTAAAGGAATCATTTTCTAAGGATTTGGAGCCCTTGTGTAGGAATTTGTAAAGGGTGGTAATTATATAAAGTGATTAGGTCTGTTCCGCTGGGGAAGGACCAGGCTTTTGGTCACAACTTTAAGTTGCATGAAAAACATTATTAATATATTCAGTGTAGGCACAATGATAAGCAAATTAAACACTAAATCTTAAAAAAGAGAGGAACAGTTGTGTTCTCTCTGTGTGTGTGTGTGTGTGTGTGTGTGTGTATGTGTGGCACGTAAGGCAGGATGAAGATGTGTAAAAGAGAAATTTGTCTATAAAAACTTACAGTAAACAAAAACATTTGTCTATATGAGCCAAAATATGAATTTGATCTGTAACATTTGAGAAGAAATATCCTATTTTATTTTCGCAAGTAGATAAATCTGGTTCTACTTCTAATACCACAGGTTGCTGGAAATTACAGCTCATGTATATTTATGAGATCTTTTCCCATCCCTAAGGTATACAAGATTCTGGAGAAGAGGTTTCATATGGTATTTGGAAAATGGGGGAGTTTGCAGTCAGTCCGTCATGCTCAGTGCTTTGTCCAAGCCTTGTTGTTCTTTTGTGGGTAGTAAATCCCTTTCATTCAGTGTGAAATATGTCCTTCAGGATTTTTCCCTAAGTCACACCATTCATGTCTTCCTACCCCTTTTACACACACACACATACCCATACACACGCACCCATACACACACACTCTCAGTCTTCCATAACCAAGAAGTCCTATCCCTTCACTAGTGCTGGTTCCACTGGCACAGGTTCCAGTCTCCAGTTGAAATTTCCACTACTGCTCATCTTCATGTATCCTTCCCCAGTATCAGATAAGCACCTTTCTCTGTCCTAGAGTGGATCCAGTTTCTCCTTCTCCACTTGTAGCAATAGTCTTCCACAATCACTCTGTACTTCCCGCAGAAACCTGTGTGATAGTACCTTATAGTACTTCCACAGACCATGGATCACATAGAAAGTAATTATCTCTGCCATGCAGAGGAGGTGAACTCCCATCCTGCCTGCCCACCTCAAGGTTGAAAGTGTCCATATCTTTGTATTCCTCCTACACCATTCAAAGCACACGCTCAGCTCCTTGTCTTTTATGAGGTTCCAGCTTCTGTCTTTGGCTGGCAACACATGAATGAAAAGGCCTGGACTCGGAAGACAACTCTCTTGGGATGATGTCAGGAAAAAGAAAATCCTTTTGCTCATTATCTCAACAGTGAAAATGAAGTCCACATTTTTATTCCAGTCAATTCCACATTAGTATTTGTATTGCCCATCGGTGTTTGTATAATATATATATTTTTTTAATTCACAATATTAGTTGGACCTTCAACACTACTTGGTCATGCTTTTACTTATTTCTTAAAACCTTTAAATTCCTAGGTCATTCTGTAACAAAGACACATGTACCCGAATGTTTATAGCAGCACAATTCACAATAGCAAAGATGTGGAAACAACCCAAGTGCCCATCAATACATGATTGGATTAGTAAGCTGTGGTATATGTATACCATGGAATATTACTCAGCTATAAGGAATGATGAAGATACAACATCTCTATGGTTCTCCTGGAGAGAGTTGGAACCCATTATATTAAGTGAAGTATCCCAAGAATGGAAAAACAAGCATCACATGTACTCACCAGAAAATTGGTTTCCCTGATCATCACCTAAATACAAATCTGAGAACGACACCAACTGGATATCAGACTGAGGTAGGGGGTGGGGGAGGGGATGGGGGTATGCCTACACAATGAATGCATTGTGCACCATTTGGGGAGTGGTAACACTTGAAGGTGCTGACTCGGGAAGAGGGGTTGGGGAAGGGAGGGATATATACCTACACGATGGGTGCAACGCGCACGACCTGGGGAACAGACACGCCTGGAGCTCTGACTTGGGGGGAAAGGCGGAACAGGAGCAACGTATGTAACCTGCAATTCTGTATCCCCCATAACAAGATGAAATAAAAAAAAAAATGCTGAAATAAAAAAAAAAAACCCTTTAAATTCCTTGGAGCAGTTGTAGCAAAACATCTGTCATTGCCTTCAACTCATTTGCTTTAACTTATAGTAATCAATAGGATCTTTTCATCTCTGAAATTTTCTATTTACTAGAAAAAATTCTTTTCTTTTCTATTTACTAGAGAAAACTCTTTTTCTCAGCTGAATACATGCTCTGGCCAGTTGAAGTTTGTGTTCTCCATCTGTGCTGTCTACGCTTTTCCCTTCCTGCTCCTCCAGGAGCCTGGACCATTAATAATCTTTCTGCATCTTCCTCCACACTAGCTCCTTTGCCCCAGATGGGCTGAACTGTTTTCTACCCTCATCAACCACCACCATCATGCGCTGGGGGTAGGGAGGACACTTCCTTCAAATTTAAATCACATGCCTTAAATCACTCCATTCACTTCAATTGTTTTCTTTCTTATTTAAATTTTTTTACAAAGAAATATTATATTATTTTAAGAATCTTTAGCCATTTTAAATTAATTGCTAAAAATGAATGCACCAAAATGTTTTAAAATATCAGTGTCTCCATTTCTGCTTCAGTCCCCCCATATCGCTCCCTCGCTCGCTCTCTCTCTCTCTCTCTCTCACACACAAACTCCTTGATAGGATTTCCTCATCAAATGCAATGACCTTTCCTCAGTCCTCTTACTTACTACTAAACTCTCCCTGGCTGCAGATTCCATCAGCCATCCCCCTCTTCTTGAAAGTCCCCCTGCTGGGATTTCTGCACCATTTCTCCTTAGCTCCTCATAGCTAACTTTTTGTTGCAACCACACTGAAATATTCTGAATAGCCATGTTATTTCACACCTCTTTGCCTCTCTCCACATGTTCTTCCTTCTGCTGAGAATTTGCCTTCTCTCATTCTGTGCCTTGTGAATTCTTACACTTCCTTAAAGTTTCATCTTCATTGTCACTTATTTTGTGAACTTATGCCTTCCCACCATGAACCCATCAAGAAGAATCTGCCATTCTCTGTTCTGCTGCAAATACTTTATACTTTATTATGCCAGTGTTTACATTTTATCAGAATGTGTGTGCTTGGTCTCATCTGCCAAAATGTGAACTTCTTAGGAGCAAAGGCAAATCTATGATATTGATATAGAGCACAGACTTTAGAATCATAGACCATGGCTCAAGCCTTGTTTATCCACTTTTAGCTGACTGACCTTGAACAAGCTGTGTCAAGTTTACTGACCTTCGGGTTCCTTTATATGTAAAATGGCTTACAAAAATATTACAAGGTTTACAGGATCTAATGTATGGCACAGGGAGTGGCAAAGTGTGCTATGAAAGGAATGTCAAATAAATAAATGATTAGGACAAGAAACTTTGACTAACATGGCTATAAACACACAATAAGTGCTTGATAAATTTCTATTGAATATATATACAGGCAAATGAATGAAAAAGTGAGAGCTGTTTCTTTTGTTTGAAAATGATTTACCCCTTTATCTATTATCTGGAGAAGAATGACTTACCTTCTCCAACCTCATAGGAAACTTAAATCTCTCCTTTTACTCCGTTAAAATAGTATTTATCTACATTTATTTATTCCTATTATTAATTTCTGTCATGCTTTTTATGACATGATAGTTTATCTCACCAGAATTTTAACTCTATGAAAGAAAAAGATGTGACTTTTTTTTTTTTTTTTTTTGCCAGAGTCTATCCTGACTTATAATAGCTGTTCATTAAATGGGTACATTTCAACTGTAGCATGTTATTGAATCATTTAAAGTTAGGTTTGAGTATACACAACTCCTATCCTTTCTGCACATACAATTATTAACAGTGGCTTAAACAGCATATAGGACCAGAAGTGGGCAGATCTGAGGTGGTGTGAAGGCTCCACAGTGTCAAGGACCGGGATTCTTGGTCCTTTCTTTTCTCATCATGTGGCATCACCTCATCATCCCTAACAACAAAGAAAGGTTGGGGGTGTAGACTTTGTTTTGAATGTCCATATACTAAAACACACAGGGAAACAGATATGAGAATAGAAAACTAGTAGTATTCACCAACATTTAAATAACAACAAAATGATTGCATTAATGCACTGTATTTCCCTGGTGCCCAACAGGACATTTAGTCCAGTGGAAGACTTGTTACTACTTCTTTACCTTTAGGAGAAACCATGTAATGGACTTCCCATCCCCTCTGAATTCCATGCTGTAAAACTTTGAAAAGACCACTCCAGGGGCAGAGACAACTATTGAGAAAGCCATCAAAATGTATGCTAATCTGTTCCTGGGGAACATAGAGTAATATTCTTATACACCAATGAGAACAGCTAATTTAAGGGTATACGTTTAGAGCATTTCAATTTCTGGACAAAGTTGTGGTATGTGTTTGCACATGTATGTATTGAGGATACTTTACCCCAAAGTGGAATCTAAGCAAATTAGATGATATGAAATTCAGAAAAAGTAAAACTTAAGTATATTTTTAAAACAATCACACAATAGTAAATGTTTATAAACAAAGGAAGAAAATATGCTGGTAAAGTATTTCCTAAGTAAAGTACATGAGTTTTCAAAATCAATTTCAATAATGCAAGTGTATAAAAAATGAAGATTGAAAGTTTATACTTTATAGAATAACACCTTATTTTTTTGTCACTCTCTTTTCCATAATCATATTGAGTATTCCGCTTTTAGCTCTTTCTTGGAATACCCATCCGGAAAGCAAATACTATTTTGTGTTTGCTATGTCTGGTTTAAAAGATAAAAATTCAAATATAAATTATACTCACCAAACTGGCCTTGTTCACTAAAAGTTCTGGCGTGACTTTTATTCCCACTTTTAAGTTATTCTTTGTAAGAAGGCATTTTGAAACCATAACTATACAGAATTAACTGTAAGCTTTTTGGATGTCCCAAATCCAGCATTTTGAAACTACCTCTCACAGCTGCTTAGTGACAGAATGACAAATGAATGTCCTATTCACTGTAGTGTAAAGATGACTGACTTAATGAGCTGTGTCTTACTTGTCAATTAAGTTTTTTCCTCTGCATGTCTCTGTACAGATAAAGAAATTCCTTGAAACCACAGCATAGGGGAAAGAAAGAAGTATATGGTCCCTGTATTCAAGCAGAATAGCCTTGCACATCACATAAAAAAAGATTATTCAATATTACTATTTTATTGTTGAAATTATAAGTACTTGCATATGATATGTGGATATATATTATATACTAATGGATTCAATCACTTCATGTGACCATGGTTTTCTAAGATGCCTTTGTTAGTTTATGATTCTGCATGTGACATGGTTTACTTAATTCCGGTCCTTCAAAATCTATCACTAATATTGTAATTCTGTTTTCTACAAATAAAACAAAATAAATGTTACAAATATCCAAAGGTTAAATTCATATAATGGTCTTGGAAATATAGATCAAATAAAATTGGTCAGTTAATGGAAATTGAAAATTCACCATTTTTGTTGTTTATAGAACTTAATTAAGATTAACACATACTTTTTTTGCTTAATAACTGATTGATTGCTTCATAAGCATGAGTTATTTTTATCCAGAAGGGAATTTTTTATTGGAATTAAATATCATCATAGAGATCAAAAAAGTACAAGAAGATACATAATATTAGTATTTTCTAATTTTAACCATAAAAAGGTAAAATGATTGTTTTCACTCATTGTGGATTATTAATATTCCACACTATTTTTAAGGTTGCATCATGTCACATAGTATTTCAAACATTTCATTTGAGCAATTTAAAATAACTAGGGAAAATGCCTCATAAAAAAAGATATTAAATACTTTAAAACTATTACTAGAAAGTGTGAAGGAGTATTTCCTCCAAGGTAGGGTTTTTCTTCCACTGATTCTTAGTTGGTAATCTGTACCTCTACTCCTGTGTTGCTAATTTCTTTTAAATGCAGCTGGGTCCTTAGAGAGATACAGGCTCTAGAACTAAGCAATAGAGTCTTCCTTCTTCTTTGCTTTTTACACCAAATATTTACATGCAATATTTTTCTGTTATATTTTCATTCTGATCTTTCTCTTCCTCTTAATTCCTGTATCCTCTATGTCATATCAGGCCATTATTTCCCATACTCTCTACCTCCTTCTCCAGCTCTTCCACCCCTTACCATTATATTTGGTCTTTCTATTCCTATTAAGCAGTATGTTCAAAGTTAAACACTATGCTGAGAGCCTGGAGTGTAAATATCCATCTAATTTCCCATGTAATGGCAAATGCACACTAGCAAAGAATTACAGGGTCAAAAATACAAGTAAAACTGAATATGTTTCTTTTGCACTTTCAGTAGTATTTTTTTCTAAAAATACTATTTTTTTCTAAAAGTACTATTTTTGGAACAGTAGTTCTAAAATCATTATTGAGAAAGACAATCAGTAACAAAGAATTTACTTAGATAATGATGTACTGTTGGATTGCAACAAAGGTTTTTCTACTGAAGTTCAAGTTAAGAATGTCATTATTATGAAGCAAAAGCTTTCCTCCCGTGAACTTCTTATCAGATACATTAAAGATGTTATCTAAATTTTCAGCTTTTCTTCTTTAACAACTTGTAGATAATTTTATGTACAGAGATTGTTAACGTCTCACCAGTAAAAGCATACTCATTTTATTGCAGTTTGTTTTATTGTGCTTCTCAGATAATGAACTTTCTACAAATTGAAAGTTTATGGGAACCTTAAGTTGAGCAAGTCCATTGGTGCCATTTTTCCAACAGAATTGATCACTTAATGTTCCAGTGTCACATTTTGGTTATTTTTACAATGTGTCAAACATTTTCATTATTAATATATCTGTTAGAATGACATGTGATCTTTGATTGTAACAGCTTTGGGGCATCACAAACCGTTCCCATATATGACCATAAATTTAATCAATAAATGTTGCATGTGTTCTGACTGCTCCGCTGACCTGCTACTCTCCATCTCTCCTTTTCTTGGACGTCCCTGTTCATGAGACACAGCAGTATTAAAATTAGGCCAATTAATATCCTTATAATGGCCTCTAAATATTCAAGTGAAAGGAAGAGTCCCACATCTCTCAATTTTAACCAAAACCTAGAAATGATTAAACTTAGTGAGAAAGGAATATGAAAAGCTGAGATAAGCCAAAATCTAGGCCGAACTGTTAGCCAAGTTTTGAATGCAAAGGACAAGTTCTTAAAGGAAATTAAAAGTGCTACTCTAGTGAACATTAGGCTAAGAAAGCTAAACAATCTAAATGCTGATATGGAGAAAATTTTGGGGATCTGGATAAAAGATTAAACAGCTACAAATCCCTTCAATTCTGTGAAGGCTGAGAGAGGTAAGGAAGCTGCAGAAGAATTGTTGGAAGATAGCAGAGGTTGGTTCTTGAGGTTTAAGGAAAGACGCCATCTCTATAACATAAAATTGTAAGGTGAAGCAGCAAGTGCTGAAGTAGATGCTTCAGCAAGTTATCCAGAAAAGCTAACTAAGATCATCGATGAATGTGACTATGCTAAGCAAAGATTTTCAATGTAGACAAAACTGCTTTATATTGAAAGATGATGCTGTCTAGGACTTAAATAGCTAGAGAGGAGAAATCAAGGTCAGACTTCAAAGCTTCAAAGGACAGCTGATTCTCCTCATAGGCACTAACACAGTTGATGACTTTAAGTTGAAGCCAATGCTCATTTACCATTCTAAAATCCTAGAGCCCTTAAGAATTATACTAAATCTACTATATCTGTGCTCCATAAATGAAACAACCAAGCCTAAATGACCATACATCTGTTACAGCATAGTTTACTTAATATTTTAAGCCCTCTGTTTAGACCTGGTGGTCAGAAAAATATTCCTTTCAAAATATTACTGCCCGTTGACAATACACTTGGCCACCCAAGAGCTCTGATGGAGATATACAAGGAGATTAATGTTGTTTACGTGTCCACTAACACAGGATCTATTCTGTAGCCCATGGATCAAGGAGTAATTTAAAATGTTAAGTCTTTTTACTTAAGAAATACATTTTGTAAGACAATAGTTGCCATAGATAGTGATTCCTCTGATGAATCTGGGCAAAGCAAATTGAAAACCTTCTGGAAAGGATTCTCCATTCTAAATGCCACTTAGAAAATCTGTGGTTCCTGGGAGGAGGTCAAAAATATCAACATGAACAGAAGTTTGGAAGAAGCTGACTTTGAGCAGTTCATGACTTCAGTAGAAGTAACTGCATATGTGGTGGAAATAGCAAGAATTAGAAGTGGATCCTAAAGATGTGACTGAGTTGCTACAATCTCATGATAAAACTTGAATAATTGAGTAGTTGTTTCTTATGAATGAGCAAAGAAAGTATTTTCTAGAGACGGAGTGTATTCATGATGAAGATTCTGTGAACATTGCAGAAATGACAGCTAAGGATTTAGAACATTTCATGAACTTAGTTGATATAGTAACAGCAAGATTTGAAAGGATTGACTTCCATTTTGAAAGAAGTTCTGTTGTGGGTAGTATACTATCAAACAGCATTGCATGTTACAGAGAAATTTTTCATGATAAGAAGAGTCAATTGATGCAGCAAACTTCATTGTTGTCCTGTTTTAAGAAATTGTGACAGCTACCTTGACCTTAGCAACCACCACTCTGATCAGTCAGTAGCCATCAACATCAAGGCAAGACCATCCACCTGCAAAAAAGATTATGACTTTTTGGAGGCTCAAAAGATTGTTAGCATTTTTTAGGAGTAAAGTATTTTTAATAAGGTATATAGCTTTTTAGACATAATGCTGCTGCATAGGTAATAGACTTCAGTATAGTGTAAACATAAGTTTTATATGTACTGGGACACCCAAAACTTTTTATGACTTGCTTTTACGCAGTATTCACTTTATTGATGTGGTCAAGCCCAAACCTATAGTATCTCTGAGGTATGCCTGTATTCTGTTATTTTAAAGAATTAACTACAACAACAACAAAAATTCCAAAATGAAACCCCGCTTCTTCCTAGTCCTCTTCTAGAACTGAAAATTATAACCTGAGATTCATTTCTTTTGATTGTATTTCCAAGTTCACCTTGTAAAAATTCAAACAATACTAGGAGATCCCACGTACGAGTAAGATTGAATGACACATTAATTGGAGAGGTGATATCTTTACAAAGGGAATAAAGGGTTTCATGAGGAACAATGAGAAAGAAAAATTCAGATATCTAGAAGAGAAATTTCTGCAGATAGCAGCAACATGCCTGCTTAGATCAGAATTTCTCAGTCTTGATACTGCTGACAGAAAATTATTAATTGTGGGGATCTGTTCCATATATTGTAACATCTCTGCTAATACCTCTTGCTTAGGAAATAGTATTTCTGGCTTCTACCCAGTATGTGCCATTAGCACCCCTCTATTCATGACTATCAAACATATCTCCCATATTGGCAAAAATCCCCTGAGGGCAAAACTGCTTCAATTTGAGAACCACTGGCAAGATGAAAAATGTAATAATCATATTAGGTATTTCAAAAATATCATCTCATGTAATTCTTATAGCAAACCAAAGAGATGACATTTTTATCGAAGAACTAAGGTCAAGAGAAGTTAAATTTTTTATCTAAGATTACAGACGTTACAAGTGGTAAAACTCAACATCATAATCTACACTCAACAACTATATAGAGTTGAAGAGAAGGTGAGAGGTGACAAATGAACATTGTGTCCACCTAACAATTTTGCTAAGGTGCAGCACTGGTCAGCTTTCTCTTTGTTAACATCAGTTTTTACAATGCATTGCTTACTCAGAACATTGGTCCATGTATAGAATTCTAAAAGTGATTTAACTTTATTTCCTACTTTGTACTCTGAGCTTGGATTGTAGTTGTTAGACTATGATTTGTGAAAGCTCTTGGAAGCCAGGAAAAAGGCAGAGTTTTGCTATTACAATGATAGATTTGATGGCATTTCAAAGTAAACATTGCCTATAAAGAGAGTAAGAGTGTGCAAAACCTGGGAGATCAGCTATAAACTGTCAGCATTTTTCACCTTTTCTCTTAAAATTTATCTATGAAATGTTAACTTTTGAAAACGGCAGTTAAAGACTAAGGTAGGGCTTAAAAATGGGTAGAAAAGTGATTAATTTATCCATTTATTTATTTATTCATTCATTCTATCAACAAGTATGGAATCTCCATGAGAGTAAGGCCTTCATTTTGTTCTTATTTCTCCCTATTGTGACTGCTATTTCCCCTGAACCTTATACAACACTTGGAAGGTAGCTGTCAATATTAAATATTTATTAAATGACAAGCAATAGGAAAGAATAAGAATGTTTTTATTATGCTATATATATGTATATATTTATATGTATCAGAAAATGTGCTAAGTATAATAACTTCTTTAAAGAGCTAATAGTCTAGGGAAGTGTGTAGGGCAAGGAGCAGATGAGAAATACAAACATTTAAAGAGATAATATAATGTGTTAAGTTTAAATAGAGTTATAAATTTATGAGAGTACCAAGCATTTTAGCTCTAAGTAAATAGACCTTTCCTTACTCATCACTTCTACCTATTTCAAGCCATCAGTCCTAGATTATTAAAATATGACTGTACGCAACTTTAATTGAGCAAGACCTGTTATTATTATCTACATCTGTTTTAGTTTCTATTGCTGATAATAAATTATCACAAACTTAGCAACTTAAAACAGTATCTGTTATTAACAGTTCTGGTGGTTAGAACTCAGAGAGAGAAGTAACTTTTAGAGAGTCATGACATTATGTCAGGCTCATCCTGATAATTTCCCTATCTTAAAGTTAACTGTGCTGTATAATATAATCTAGTCATAGGAATAAAATCAAACACACAACCCCATGGATTATGCAGGGCATGTGCATCAGTGGGAAGAAAATGTTGGGGCCATCTTAGAATTCTGTGTACTGAAGCAACCTTCCTTTTTACACGTTATGGAACCACCACACCAGGGTAGTCATAGTTGTCATAGTATCTAATACAGTCATGATTGTGATAATCACTATCTTTATTGTTATTGCTTTTCTGCCTTCCTTGTTAAGCTATATGCATGGTAATGGCAGGTCCTGGTCTGGCTTCATCACAACTGCAATCCTGACACCTAACTGTTGCTTGGTTACACAAAATAGATGCTCAATAAATGTGTCTTAAAGGGGGAAATGAAAGAAAATTCATATTATTTAAAAATATTTTACTAAGACTAATCTTAAAGCTCATCCATAGTCTCATTCTTCAAGTTTTAGCTTGAATTTTACCTTCCCAGCTCATTGCAGCATTACAAATGGTCACCCAGTTACTCCCTGGGCCATCTTCATCTTTATTTACTTCTTGTCTCTTATTCCTTTACATAATGATCTTGATTGCTTATTTGTTTACTTGCTTATTATTTGTCTCCCACTAGAATATAAGATCCCAGAACTTGTTTGATCTCATTTATCGATGTATCTCCAGGTGTTAACCTAACTCCTGATCCATAATGGGTGGTCAGAAAATACTAAAAGAATGACTGATGGCCGGGCAGAACTGTCGTATGGGGCTTGGATATAATTTTTCACAGCTTAGGGGTAACCTGGACATTTAAAACTTCTCTTCACATGCATTGCAGAAATTTTGTAACATTTCTGGAAAATTATTTCAATCTTGGCAAAATTCCCATGTGTAATCTTCACTCTAATTGCATTTACCTCACACTTTGCTGCCCACCCCCCAAATCAGGAAATGTGTTACAAATTATTTAATAGACTTAAGGCTACTATGGGTGAGATTAAGGATTTAAAGATTTGTTTGAGTAGCAGCTATGCTTACATGAAGGGAGATGGGTGATAGTTATATCAAAAGTTTCATATAAAAACAATTCTGATTTTGTGATATAAATTTATTCTAGCATTCACTTGAACATAATCAGGTTTTGTTGTTATTGTTTACAAGGTGAAAATTAGTCTTTGTATTTGGCCTCTAATAGTTGTGTTCTGATTTTTAAACTCATATTAGTCAGCATGTTCCTATGCTCCCTCCTATGTTTTACTTTGGAAATCCAAAGTAAAAATGTGCCATGGAGCACTGTTTTGTTAAGCACTTTAATATTCCAGAGCTTCTTGTGCCATCACCGATTATAACGCCGAGAATGTTCTCCTATTGCCATTGTCAAATGGAAAGTGACAGTTTTCTGGTATTTTGCAGCTTGATAAACTGTCTCCTAGAAAACACCGTAATCAGCATAAATTTAAGTTGTTGTGGGTACATTTTTTATAACTAAATGTTCTAATGCTGTTTTAGTTATCCTAAAATGTAATTATTTAGATAGTAACTGCAAGTAAATAAATCCTTGATTCAGTTTCTTTTAAATCTTGAAAGCTCAGTGCTCTAAATACTGCTTTGCTAGAAAATCATTGACAGCTGCAGACTACTGGCACTGGAGGCAGACTGATAAATGCACAACAACTTTTAGAAATCTGCATTCGTTATTTACCAGCAATTACCTTTTACTGGATCTCATGTCAAAACTTACCCAATTTAATCTATCAACTGATTAATGCTAAATAACTTTTTAAGGGTTTGAGCTTAAAATAGCAAATCTTAGAAACTGTCTTGGAATTATGTGTTATGTAGAACCTTAGAGTTTTCCTATCTTATGGAACATGGTTGAATTTTCATTTGTCTTTTGATTAGGCTTTTATTTTTTTTAATACTTCTCTCTGCCACCGTGTATACTTCTACATTTCTCCTTCACATTCATCCTTTGTCCATGGTGAGACAATTTTCTCTTAAGCTCCATCTTCTTCAATATAATCTTGCGTTCTTCTCTTTGTGCCTTCGCTCTACACCTTTCAGCACAGCCCCTATGATGTTTTATTATAATCATTTCATATCTCTGTCTCCTTCAGAAGCCTGTGAAAATTCCTAATCTTTTCCTCTACTTTATAAATTCAGGCAACTAAAATGACAAAACTAAACCTCAATGAATGACAAAGGAAATTTTTGCTAATCAGGATTAAATCACAGCAGCCTACTCTCCTGCTCTTCAAATACTCTACAGCCCTTATTCCAAATTCCACTTCAGCTTTTAACCAATAGAGTAGGTATATATGTAAAAGGATCTCTGTGTATAAAATTAGTAGGTGTCTTCATTTTCGTCATTTTAACTGTGCTATGAAAAATGTCTTCATTTTATGATTCTGATGATGTTTTGAGAAGTATTGCTGAAAATCCCATGTCAAAGGACATTGGAGTGGATATTTCTAATGATTTGCTATTGTTAGGTCACCATGGGAGAAAGATCATTGAAATCCGTCAACACAGTTATGACACCCATTGTATTTTGGATGTTAAATAACAAAGATTTGTGACATCAAGTATAGGTAAAAGGACTCATCTCCTTTCAACTTCATAGGCTTAGCAAAAGTCTCAGCATTTCAGTTCAAATAATGAAAAAACACATTTAAGATGGTTAATACTAAGACTGGCAAATACTGTTTATTTTTTCCTAAATAGAAATAGTCTAGATGAGCCTCAAGATGCTTCTCATTATTAAGACAAATAACATTGATCAGTTGCATAATGTTTCTACCCACAAATTATTTAAATTCAATTCCAGTACCTGACTACTAGTGTTTTATAGTGTAGTCATAGCTGCATTTGACGTGAACCTGGGTTCACTCTGAGCCAAGCAAAAGATCAACACATTGAAGGTCTTCCTTTTTAAAAGTCTGATGAAAGAAATTTGGATTGTTGACCAAAACTTCTTAGTCACTTCCCATGGGAAAAGAAGTTCTTTTGGAGGACAGTACTGAATAGCTTGGCATATGCTGACACTTCGTTACAGTCTTTTCAATAGCAGAATCATTTCCAGGCCACCAGACACAGTGAATAATTCCTGAATGTGCTACATGTGGTGTGGCCAAGATGACAGTACTGCCATCTGGAATAATAACAAAATTTCCTCAAAACAGACATCCTTTATGGAAGGATAACTCATGCAGATCATGTGTCAAGGCCTTGATTTCTTTTGACATTTCCCCACTGGACTTTGCAATCGCAAGCAGAAGCACATTTATAGCAATAAAATACTACCACAGATAAGAACTACATAAAACACACATTATTACCTTTTTTTATACTTACAGGTATTTGGAAGGATGTAGTATCCATTGATATATAGGAATAGGTCCTGGGCTTTTCCATCTAATATGAATGGGTTATGTTGTTATTTAGCCTGGAAGATACAAATTCACCAGTGACTGGGACACCAGACTAATTAGAATACACTGTAATACCTGGAGAAACTAAGAAATCTTATCTCAACTTGCGTCAACAAACATGAATGCAGCAGTTTTTAACCATATTCTTATTCTTACACTTTCAATAGAATTTTTTATTGTCTAACTAGTCTTTCTTACCTCCTGGATCCCTTAACTTTATTTTATATACCCCAATTAATTTTTCTTTCACATTCTCTTTATTAATAAATTCCTTATCCAGTGATTTTTCTAACATTTCACTAAATTAACAGAAACTTTTCTTTATATTAAATCAATATAGAAGCTAAGGGCATAAAATCTATAAAGGATTGTTTTCTTAAATCTGGAGTGAGAGATGTGGTTCTCTGACAGGTTGGATCGGTCCCTGTTCCATGTCATCTCTGAAATTCTTTCCACAGCACCCTAGGGCTCCAACTATTTATTTTCAAAAACTTCTGCTTTTGCTGTCATGATATTTATAGAGTCACTTTTCTTTGTCTAGTGTGAAAGAAACCTTGTCATAAACTTTAATTCATCAGATGATGCTTAGAGGTGATGTCTAACAAATGGATGTTTTGAACTAGATTATTGAAATAATAAAATACTAGGTCTGTTTGCTATTTATTATTAATCAAAATGGAATAGAGTTGGATAAAAAGAAATGTATGAAAGGATACATGATGGAAAAATGTGAAATTTAATTATATTCTTCTAGTTGTCAAGCACCTTTAGCTTTAACTTGCCTGATCTATAAATATATGTGTGAAATCTTGCCTTTAGCCATACATATCTGATCCTTTCTATCATACTCCCTTTAGGCTAACGTGGTATATAAAATTGTGTCTAGATGAAATATGTTGTGACTCTGCTAGCCCCGATATACAGGACAAAAATAGGATGTTGTGTGCTTTTCTGAATAAATTGAATGATCGAGTAAATGATATTTGAACAATAAAGCATATGGCTATATAACTCGATATCTTCCTTGATATGTGCAGGAGCTACTCAAATGTGTTTAGAATAGTGCCTCATACAAAAATACATAAGCCATAAAATGTTAATCACTAAAATGACTTAACAGGTCAGGAAACTGCAAACTATAGGGTAGTGATTCTTAAAAATCAGGGTATGCCAGATTCTAGGCCTTATTCCCACAGTTGGTTGAGAAGGCCTGGGATTAGATCAGAAGATTTTGGTGCAGGTAATAAGCAGATGATACCGAAATGATTTTTTTTTTTTTTTATGTGCAGAACACAAGTCAGTTGTTTCCTAGACCAGTGTATTTCTATTACTCCATACATTTGGAATATATTAAGACAATCTGCAATAGGGTAGCTCTATTACTTCTTTCAACAGAGCTATTGTACAACACTGTTAATTTTGAATCATGGGGCCTAGGTACACAGGCTTTTCGTGGGGTAAACTTATTTGAAGAATCTAATACTCCTTCTTACTCCTAAATACCAACACCGTAACAAGCCTAAAGCATATTAAACTTTATGGGAACTGGCTTCCTGCCAAGTGCAGCTATTAGAGAATTTGGTTATTTTGCTCCTACAACTATAAATTTATCAATTACAAAATACTTATGCTCTAAAGATTTGATTCTTCTGCCAATTCAAAATTCTAGTTAAATAGATTAGTGGCAGATTAAAATAGAAACGACTAGGCTATTCTTTCTTTTTTAAATCTTCAAAGGCAATCTGTTGATATAATTTGTGACTAGTTTCTCAAATATGCTATCTTAATAGTAGTTTGTATTTTGTCTTTCAATAAATTATGTTTGACATGTAGATGAAAGAGAGAGGAAAGCTACATTTTATGTAATGTGCACGTGTGTGTGTGTGTGTTGTTTTTTTTTTTGTTTTAGAATTATATTTCACGATGAAGTCTGGTGAAACACCTTACTAGTTTTATGAACTAACTTCTAAAGAAACTGTCAAAAATAGGTTGTCAGGTACATCTTAGCATTTATCTAGAGTAATATAGCTAGAATATCTTTCTTTTTATATTGGTTAAATGATGTGTCAAAATCTCCCTTTGGCAAATGTGGAAATGTAAACTATAGATTCCAAATTATTTTACTGCTTTCTAGGTCACTGTCTATGACATCTCAATTATATGTTAGGATGATAGGTAAATACAATTTTCTGTGGCCCCTGAAGGAAATAAATTATTTTTAAATTTTATATGAGTATGAGAGCAATATGTGTGTTTTTTTCCCTCTCTCCCACCTCCCCCTTTATCTCTCTCCCTTTGTATGGATAGGGGTAAATTTTTCATTTGACAGATTAAAAACATTAGATTATGTCCTAGTTACAGTAATCACAGCTTACTGGTAATACTGTCATTAACAGAGCAATTTTAATGTCTAATTTATAGCAATATAATGAGTGATTAATTCAAGATGAATTTTATTATAAAATGCAATCATGATTAAATGGGTGAGTATTCAAGACAGAACATTTCAGCAGTCAGATGTGAGGCAGTATCCCAAAAACATTTAAATAGTTTAGCTTTAAAGAAAACCCAGCAGATTACGGTTTACATGGATGCTAACTAAGCTGATAGAAGTTCTCTGTCAGAAATGGCCACAGCAACTAGTAGGTTAGGTGGTTCATGTATACCTCCTACCCAAAAAGGGAGAAATCCTAACCCATCTTTGTGTCCTGGTGTCCAAAATATAGTAGACTTAAAATTTTATTTTTAAATTAATTAATGGAAGAAACAGTAAATCATAACTGAATTATCCTAACTTACAAGGCCCAATATTAGCCCAGCTGACAGTTTGTGACTTTTTCTTGTATCATTTATCAAATCAGCCACACTTCAGCTATTCTGGTCCACTTTCCTTTCCTTCAACATCAAGCTCTTTCCCACCTTTCATGTCAATTTCTCTCTCCCCATAATCCTCTTCTTCCCCCAGGTAATCGAAACATGGTTGTTTCTCATTCATCATTCAATTCCCTCCTGCCCAGGGAAACCTTCCAGACTACTGTAACTTCTTTTATCATTATCTGAAATGTTTGTGCATTATATATTGAATATTAGTCATACTATGTATAACTATATTATATGTAGGTATTATCACTATTATACATAACATGTATTTATAAAAATATAATTGCTTATGTGTTTAGATTTATAGACATAAATATATGTATTTATATAGAATGTTTATCTTTCTCTTCCACTGGTGTTTAAGCTCTTTGAGGGCAGGAACCTTGACATTATACTCACCCTGTGGGTAGAACAGTGCCTGGCTTATGGTATATATATGCTTTATAAGAATGTAGTGAATGAATGAAAACTACAGAAGTGTTTTATAAATTCTTTCTCAAATACATCCAATTGATTATTTCTATAGAGAAGAATTAAACATTATAATATGAATGAGATAGGTATTTATTTTAGTTTATAATTTAAGATCAGAAAGAAATTTATATTGAACAACCAGAATGGTTTTAAAAGCATTGACAAGGACATTGAGTTTTTAAATTATATTTTATCTTTAACAGTAGAGACATATGAAGTTGTTCAGTGCTTGGAAATTGTTGCATACATTACTTGTGAAAAAAGAAAAAAATAGCACTTCCAAGAAGCAGGGAAAGGTGATCTGTAGTAGATTTTACATTTTAAAATTAGGTTGCTTAAACATATATGGCAAAAGGTGTATAGTGTGATCATGCTTAGTTTATCACTTTAAGTAGTGGTAGGAAACAATATAAAATCATAGGACTAACTTGTGCTAACATCAGCCCATAATAGTCCTTTCTTTCTGTAGTGCTTTTGGTACTATTCAAAAGTGCTAAATAAAAAATCCTTTAAAACTTCTTTCCTATGAAGACAGGCGGACATACATTTTCTCCCTACCCCATCCCCATCTCTCTTTCTCTCCCTTTCGTTCTCCCTCTTATTTTTTATTTATAAACTTTCATGTGGTGTTAGGGGAACAGAAAGTGCATAGATAGAAATACATAGAAGGAAAAAAAATGTTCTGAACTGGACTTTCGATGTTCGGCTTCTCATTCTTTCTTGGTCATTAGCTTGTTACTTCAGACCTCAAGTTTTTTTTGTTGTTGTTGTTTGTTTGTTTATTTGTTTCTTGTTTTCTATGTATAAAATAAAAAAACTTGATAAGATTATATGATTTCATTAAATAGACTTGGGTTGATTGATTAAAATTTGTTTTAAGTTTGTTTACAGAAATTTCTAAACTATGTCCTAGTGTTTAATTTCTGCCAACTGTAACCTTGGACTTCTCTTTGGCTATTATGTCAGTGTGGAGTATTGACCCCCATTAATCAAGGAGCATGCTTAATAGCATGGGGAAGCTGGTTTAAGAAGCCAATAATTTAGAGACTTTGATGACTCTATTTTGGATAGTGGCAAAGATGAGAGTTGTGAGGTTTTTTTTTAACTCTACTTTCCAAAGTAATAATGTTAAGCTTCCAAAGTCCAATGTCATAGAGACACATTGCAACTAAATGTACAAGTCTGTTCCCAGTTCTATACTGTGAAAGACTCAGGGGAAAGATTATTGTCTAAGGTTTTCTATGGGTAAAATGGTTGCTTAATTTAAATGCAAAATGGTTTTGACTATCTTGAGGGGCTCTTTCTCTTTTGACATTCTTTTTTGTTTTGTGGAGAGAGGAAAACTCCTATATAATTTAATGTGTAGTGAAATTTCTGTATAAAAAACTCTCAAAGATATCAATGGCCAGGGGGATATGTAGATCTGTGTGTGTGTGTTAAATTGTGCATTTAAGCAGAAAGAAAGATTCTGAAAATTGATTTAGAAGAATTTTTAACTTTATTAATTACTTTTCAGTAGAGGAATATTTTCAGTAATTATACATGGTTCCCTACCATAATTGTGTTGACTAGTTTATTAAGGTAAAATGAAAATGTATGTGAAACATCAACATTACATTCTTCTTTATTGATATCAATTTGTGAATTTACTTAAGAAGAAAGGCTATGTGTGGAAGGCTGTTTGTTCAAATGTAAGGCCTGAGAACATTTATAAATGGCATTTTAGTAAATTTTTAGAACTTCTAGATCTCATCTTATAAAAAAAAAAGAAGCTAACAATATGAAAGAGACAAAAAACAAGCTTAATTTATGGAGCTCTCCATAAATGAAGAAAATATCCATAATTTTATATTGTATTTTTCTTTGATAAAAATATTTTATTAGATTCTATCTAAAATTATCCAGAATTGTGGAATTGAATAACAGAAACTGAGAATTAATTACTTGTAGAGCTACAAGGAATGGAAACCAAAAAAAAAAAAAAAAAAATCATTGAAACAAAATTTGATTATTTGAAAAGATAAACATTATTGATAGACCACTAGCAAGATTAATGAGAAATGGAAAAAGAAAATCAATCAGATAAGCTCAATCAGAAATAAAAAAAGGAAGCAGTATAACTGATAACCATAGAAATACAAAATATCATCTGTGACTACTATGAAAACCTCTATGCACATAAACTAGAAAACCAAGAGGAAATGGATAATTTTTAGGAAAACTCAATGTCCCAAGCCTGAATCAGGAAGAATTTAAAATCCTGAACAGACCAATAATGCGTAGCAAGATAATTAGTAATAACAAATCGCCCAAGAAAAAAAAAATCCCAGACCAGATATTTTCATAGCTGAATTCTACCAGACCTGTAAAGAACTGATACCTATTCTACAGAAACTCTTCAATAACATTGAGGAAGGAATTCATCCTAACTTATTCTATGAAGCCAGTATCACTTTGATACCAAAGACAGGAAAGTACACAACAAAAAAAGAAACTACATATCAATATCCCTTATCAACATAGGTGCAAAAATCCTCAAGAAAATACTAGCAAACCAAGTTCAAAAGCATAACAAAAAGATAGTCCACCATGATCAAGTGGGTTTCATCCCAAGTATGCATTTTTTGACACATGAAAATTTTATGAAATTCAAATTTATGCATCAATAAATAAAGTTTTATTAGAACACATCTATGCCCATTTTCGTATATTGTGTCTGATCGCTTTCACATTATAATGGCTAAGGTGAATTCTAGCTTGCAACAGAGACCATGCAGTCCATAAAACCTAAAATAGTTACTATCAGGCCTACAGAAAATGTTTGTCAACTCCTGTTCTAAATGATTAATGTTTTGGCTGTTCATAATCAAATAAACTCTAAATATATCAAAAACAAAAACAAAACCTGACAATTCTATGTATTTTCAAAAAATAGTCTAAATATTATATTAATTGTTAAAATTGGATATGAACTCTAAGCTTGCTCTACTTTATACTCTACATTCAATTCTTGACTTTTTACCTCTAAGTTTATATTAGATAAATATTAATAAAAGGTAAGAATTTAGAGATGTTTCCACAGTCAAATGCTTTATTTATCTAGAGCTAAAAGCACTTCTGATTTCCTACCTATAAAAGAAAGAGGTGTAGGGAGAGAAATCTTAATTAATTTGTAGTAATTTAAACTTCTAATTTTTATTAAAGAAGCCTGCCCTGAGATTTCTATCATTCCCATTCCTCTTAAATTCAAGGAAAACAAAAAAAAAGGAGTAGGAACTGAGGAAATAGAGGGACCTTTCCCAACTGTGAATTTTTAACTTTCGAATAACCAGATGTCCTGCTCTACATGTCAATGATCCTGTCACAGAATGTTAGTGCTTTTGTAGCAGTCTGTGGTTGATTTAGTCTAGGTCAGCTTTATTTCATATAACTTCAAATGTTGTAGTATCTCCCGTTATACTGTTACTTCTTCATGAATATGGGATTGAGAGAGTTTTCTTAGTGTTAACCATAGGGTATGTGTTCAAAAAAATTATGATTAAATTAACTTGGCAAAAATGAAATAATTATGGTAGCATCCCACTCATTAGCCTTTAGTTCAGTTTTACCAAAATATGATATCTTCTGCGTTTTTAAATACGTATATCATACCTCCATTTCATTAACATTGAAAAATAGTAAAAAAAAATAGTAAAAATTGGGTTCAATGTGAGTTTCATGACATCGCTTCATACATTCAAAATTTATTCAATTCCTTTCATAGTTTCCATTATTTTTGAAAGCAAATTTGAAATAGCAGAAAACTTTAAAAAAATCAATATAGCATCACATCTGTATGTATGAGTAAAGGCTAAAATTTAAATATAGAAGCTACAGAGAATGAGCTTCTCTTTTTTTCCTTATGAAAACACACCAGATCCCTCTAATGCACACCAAGAGGGTTTGGGGACTTTGTGATTTATACATGTAGAAAAATCTAATTAAAGTTGCTGTCAATTAAGTTACAGTGTTACTCAGAGAATTCCATAACCCTTCTAAAGTTTTTCTACTAAACATTGGTTTTATATATTTCAAACCATTTTATTTTCTTTTCTCAAAATCTTTCTGATGCAGACTTGTTTTTGTTATTATTGTTGTTGCTGTTGTTAATTGGTGTTTACAATCATTCAACTGATTTTTAAAACTTTTGTTTCAGGGAGAATTCAAAGGTATATCCATAAAAATAATAACATTTTATTTTGTAATTGGAAAATACTAGAACTTTATTAAATGCAAATATTGTTCAAAATTATGGTAAAATTTTAAGTGTCAAGAAACTAGATGTACCAAGAGAGGATAATTCATGAAAATAAACATTAACTCCAAAGTATTTTTTCATGAGCTTGGTTGTAAAGTTAGGGTTTAATAAAACATGATATTTAAGATATTTAAGAATGAGCACTTGAAAAACTTTAATAAATATACATTAATTATACTGCATTTTAGAAAAATATAACTAATACTTTTTGGATGTTATTTTGAAGAAAATAATAATATAGGTGGCATGCAGATACAGCACAATATATGTAGGTAGGTTGAATTTGGGGAAACACTAATTTACTATAATGTTTATTTTATAGATTAGGACATTGAGAGCCAGAGACGTTAAATGAATTATTCTAACTCATAGAGATTAGGATAGAGATTTAAATAAAGTTGAAAACAAAGACCACATCTACCTAGAATAAATTAACATGCCATTTTCTGTCAGTAATCACTAAACATTTACTGAGGACTTGCATGGGTCAGTTGTTAACGGATACAAAAAAATGCTTTCCAACTTTTAGTTTAGTTAAAGAAAATTCTTGCCTTAAAGACATTTAAAATAGCAGAAAGTATCTTTATTGGGGCCTGGAACCAAGTGTTACACTGAAATTGCCTCTATATTTATACAGTAGTCTCTTACCAACATGCCCTTAACTCATTCTCCTGTGTATCTAATACATTAAAATTCTAACGTTTTTTGCTTCTTGCTCTCAACTCATTTAATTGCAGACAACTTCCAAAAGATGCCTTTGTAATGTTTAGTGTTTTCACCTCATGTTAAAATTAAGTTTTGACAGGATGTGTATTCTCTGTTTTGAGCACTTTGCAAATTATTAAAACCACATTTTTCTCGATTATTATTACAGACTGACCATATCAATGTACATCATATCTACCAGAAAAATCTTGTAAAATTCATATTCTGAGATCCTTGTCACACAATTATGATTCATTGGTTTTTATGTTGGCAAAACCAGCAGGGAACAGACGAATGAGGAGCCTGGGAATTTATAGTTTTAACAGGCAATAAACTAATTCCATCGTTGGCAGTCAATAAGCCATGATTGAGAAAAAACTTAATCATAAGTTATTAAATACGGAGGTAAAAGGTAAACATTATTGAATTCAATTAATCCCTTTGAAACATGTTGATTATCTTTATTCAGTGCTACTTTTATTGCTGCATTTTTCCAGCTAAAAGCAATGTTACTTCAACATCCATCAAGAGGGAATTTTCCTTTCGTATTTAAAGTATCTTGAGTGTGTACATTTACACAAAACAAAACAAATAAAATAAAATTTTTAAATTCTCCTTAAAAGATGTTTATGCTAATCTCCAGCAACTCAATCTATGTTTAAAACAGGAGTGTGGAGCCTTGGGCCTTAAGGTCACTTGTGGCCTCCTAGGTCTTTATGTGCAGCCTTTTGACCAAATCCAAATTTTACAGAGCAAATACTTTTATGTTTATTAATACATTTTTGTCCATCTTTTATATTTTTATTTTAAAAATGAACATATTTAAAATACCAAAGACTAAAATAAATTTCAGTGAAATAATCCTCCCAGATTGACTGGCACAATTAGAACATTGTAAGCCACAAGGACTGAATTGACAGCTGCTACACTCATGATTTAGTTCTAACTTCCTCAGCCTACTGGCACCACTATCACATGAGGCTGGTTGGCGAGAGTTTATGGGGATTTAGTGTGCTGGTCTGTTGTCAGCTTTTTTATTTTATTTATTTATTTATTTATTTATTTTATTTTTGATGATGATGCACTGTGTTTCTGTCTGAAGTGGAATTTGTGAATAGTTGCACAGCTCCACAGAATTTTTTAATTCTGCCTGCTTAATAGCCCATCAAATGCAGTAGAACACACATGCCTTCAGCAACATGCCCGAAAAATGCTTTTGTGCTTTTCAACCACTTATTGATGCGAATCTACATTCCACTACCTAACTCAAATCAAGATGCCCTTAAGATCACACATGACTGATACCCATCTAGAGGATGAGGTGAAACGCAGACCTCCATGCTGCAACTAAAATATTCAAATGCTTTTCAGCAAAAAGTAAACACAGCAAAGTCATTAAAAGGTTAGTTAACTTTAAAATTAAGAAATAGTTTTCATTTTTGAAGTTATTAAGTACATAGTAGTTACATTTTTACACAATATTTACATTTTCAAGTATGTCTAATTGAAGTTCCTTGAATGTGCCTTATTTGATTACACCTAAACTAATGCAGCCTTCCAACATGAAAAGGTTCCCCACCCCTAATATGAAGTCTTAATAAGAAACTTAAATGACAAGGAAATGAGAAGCAGTTTTGTCTTCTTATTTCTTGTTAAATGGAAACATAGTCCAAGGTTAATGCGCTGTATCCAACGTAGGCAGTCGCATATGCAGTTTTCAAAGGCTTGTTCTGCTTTCTGGTGAAGCTTTTTTATTTTAAAGGAAGAAGTTTAGCCAAGAGAAAATTATTCATTATTACATTCTCAAAACAGAAATCTCTCAGTATGTTCTATCTTCCGTATTGTACATGTGGAACAATAACGTAGCATTGAAGTAACTGCAACTGTTCGGAGTCAGTGAAGGAGGTGCACCACTTGAGTAATGAGTGTGAGCAAAGCATCATTTTTCAAAATAATCTTCAAAATCTTGCCTTCACACACATTCTCATGTAGAATAAGATAAAGAAGTTATCCAGGTCAGCATCAGCTCAAATATGCACAGTTCATTTCTTTTATAGTCAGCACAACCAGGCTTCCTCCCATCCTTATAAGAATTTCACAAAGAAGTCCATTAGTGTGTCCTGTCACTGTGAAAAACATTTACTCCTGCAAAGTGGCTTCTAAGTCCATGTTAATGGATTTGTGTTGCACCTTCAGGGACAAAGATCAGGCATCCTTAGCTACTTCAGAATTTGGAGAATGACTTGAGATTTCAAGATTGGGGAGGCTTTTTATATTTTACTCTCCTCAGGTTTTAAATCTTTTGCTCATGGTTTTCACCTCTTTTCAGATGAATTTTATAGAGTTGGAGACCAGAAAACCATCTTGTATTTCTTGCCCCACCCATGTATTTCTAAACTGTTCAATACTCTGTTGCAAATATTTTATTTGTATTATTCAAAATTAGGACATAAAATTCAGAAATTGGAGGAGAAAAACAGAGACAACATGGCAGTCTTGATTGATGTAATTGGGTTAGATTCTTCCACAAAGAAAAGAGTTTTCAAGAAGCAGTTAGATATCTACTTGCACAAGTTGATTTTAACTGGGATGTCACTTGAACAAAGAAAAAAATCCATCTTGTCTGCATAACATTAATTTTCCATTAAAAGTGAATGTTTATTATTCACTATTAGGATGTGGTTTTACTCAGTAATCTTTCAAATATCTGCATCATTTATCTGTCCCAAAGGATGATGATTGCAGGTTAGACAAATTAAATATAAATACATATATATATATATATATATATATATAAAAAACATTTTTATGTAGCCCAGCAGTACATTTAGGTTTTTTTTCAGTAAATTTAGTTTCATTGTTTAGAGTAATATCAGTGTTCACACTCTTGCTGATGCTTTGCAGGGGAAGGAAAAAAGAGAGAGTATATGGATGCTGGTTTGAACCTTAACATTCTCTATTATTAAGAAGTTCAAGATGTTTTTACTTCTGTAAGATATACTGCTTATTTAACATTTCCTGGCTTTTTATGAAAGCAGAAAAGACAAGTTCATTTTATTCTATACATTTATTCTATACATTTTATTCTATACATTCTCTTATACTGTATTGCACTTGTTTTTCTACTTTTAATATTCATGTATTCATTCTTTTAGCAAATATTTATTGAATTCTTAATTTTTATGAGATACAGTGATAAAAGAAATACTCCCTGAGCTCAACATTTATAATCTAGTTAGAGAGATAGCATACATACAAATGACTACAGAAAAAGATAGCAAATATTAAATATCGTAGAGGGATAGGACAAAAAAAATTCAGTAAGAGTTCATATGAGGGTGAACCTACTTAACACAAAATCCCATTATATCAGCCTGTGAGGCTATCCAAATTCTGTTGGTGTACTAAATATTATTTGGTGTTTTGCTGTTCTCCAAGCTATGAGGGAAATGGCATTATATTAAATTAATTACTCTTGATTAGTATAATGATTCTCCTGTTTTCTAGAGCTTTATCATATTTTGACATCAAATTGTTAAAAGCTTACAGAATTGTCTGTGTGTATATTCTATTTACAATTTTATCTAATGTAAATGTGTATAAAGACTAAATTAGGATATAACTATGTTATGGTGAGTTTATTTTCAAGACTGTTAATGATATTGTAATCTTTCTAAATACACACACACACACACACACACACACACACACATATATATTTAAAAGTATAAGATGTAAGAGTATTGATATCTCAGCCCTCCCAATCCATGAAGACAGAATAATTACTGATATGATATCAATTTTGTGGTTGACACCAAAAAAAAAAAAAATGACATCCAAAACAATACATTTTGATAGACATAGTACTGAGAATTAAAGAGAAAAATGCAGTAAAGTGTATATCACTTCACCTGGCATGCTTAAATCTCACAATAAATGTTAGCCCCAATAATTAGTACTGATACTATTTGGTGCATAACATACTGATTTCTTACAAACAAGTGAAAGGTAAAGTTCACCTTGTTCTCTCCTTTGTTTTCTGCCAGGGAAAATAATGGGACAAATCTCAAATATAACAGTTATGGTTGTGTATTAAAATGGACTACATGAATGTAAACACGAGAAATATGGCTATTCTCAACAGAGATCCTCTGAGTCTTAGTTGTAATGGGAAGCCCAGCCATTTCTTCCTGTTCCTTCCAGAACATGCACAGATAAATCCAAACCCAGAGTTCATAAGCCTATACAAGGATACCCCCCCCGCAACCCCCCCCGCCGAGAGATCTTGGCATATTTGCCTCTTCTACAGGGCTCTGGAAATTAATTTGGATAATTTTATTACAACTAAGTTTGTCCTTGCATTTACCTTACAACTTCACCTGATTTCTCTACGTACACACTCAGAGCTCAGTATCCACCTGATCTTTAAGGTGGATAGAAGCCTTTTCAATGTACAGCCAGATAGACTGGCAGTCATGTCCACCCATACAGCTGACTTTCAAAGACTTTCAAAGCATCTTTGTGCCACAAGTGCTACCTCCTGCCAGAAATCCCTCGTACACTCGCCTATAAGGGCAAGGAACAATGTCTGTCTTACTCATAGTTGTGTTCCCACGTCCTAACCCAGCACAGAGACCTTCAATAATTGTTAAATCAACCAATTAATCCATTAGTAACTTAAAAATCTCAGTTACAAAGGGAAAAAGAAGCTTAGTGGTATTTGAATGTATGAACTCATTATGAAGGAAGAGTTAAGTAAACATTGTGCAGTGTTTCTCAGTGTTAATTTGTTCTACCTGGGTCGGTCCTCACTGCAGAGTGGCAAGCATGTAACTTATCTTTGGCCAATAGGTTTTAAAGTTCAGAGAACAATGATCTAAGGAATCCATAAGGAATCCAGTAGGTAACTTAGCTTAAATATAAAAATAAAATAAAATTATATGTTGTCTGTTTCTAAAAGACAAAAATTTTAAAACAAGTTTGCATGTAAGAAAATCCAAGGACTTTTTTTTTTTCTTGGTTTACTGATCTAGAATTTCCTTAGAGAACTCTTAACTCCAGGCTGCAATCAGGAAATCAGCATCTCAAGTCAGGCCAACTCCCCAAGCTGTGATCATCTCCATTCGGTGATAATGCTACTTTCCCAAAGCTATTTAAGAATAAGTGGACAGACAGGAATGAAAACAAAATATTTCTGGTGAAACATTTGCAAGAGTACTAAAACTCTTTTCTTATGCGTGGTTACCTCTCAACTTGTCTTTGAGGGGCTCAAGTTTGCTTTCCTATAAAATTAATGCAAAAGTTTAACTTCCTTCATCTTAGATATCTTCAAGAGACATAATTTAAATCATAAACATTCCACTCCATAAAAATTTTCTCAAGCAGTAACTTCTCCTACCTCCTGAAGAGTTTGAAAATCAAATACTAAAGCTTAGTTTCCACTTTTCTTGTCACAAAGAACAAAAAATAAATGGTTATAATTATCTGATTTTATCGATGGCTGCAGCTTAAGGCAATTGAATTTAGACATTTTGTTATGTAACTGTATCTCATAGAAAGTGTTTTGCATATCAACATATTTTCGCATGCATATTAGTATAAATATAATCTAGGGTGAAAATAAATATGTCTGTTTTGACCGCTTTGACCATGGAGATCTTTATTTCCTTCCTTCTTTACATTCTTCTTTAATTTTTTTTTTAATGGTGAAACTCCACTTACTCATAAACTATTATATATTATAATCCTCGGAATCCTCCGCCTGTGTATTATTCAACCATAACCAGATGGTCCTTTTCCTGGCTCCTTTTCTTTCATGGTGCCATCATCTCCTCTTGATTATGCATGCATAGCATTAACACTTTCGGGTCTAAAAGCTGTGTATTTGGTCAATCAAATCCTTCAGTTAATACTATTGGGCTCTGAAAGTACCTGTGTGATAGGGAGAACTAGTGCAATATAAAAACAGAAGAACAATTTAGTTTGCTTTTTGTTTCCTGACCCAATAATTGATTGGGTTTACAACACAGTTCAATGCAGAAATTCCATATTTCCCATGTTATGGTTATAAATAGATGACAATGTTTTGCTTACAGAAATGTAAGCTTGCAGTGCCTAATAAGACAGTCATAATGCCTGCTAAAATGTTCGTTATGATTACTATGTAAATATCATTTTTTTAGATACTGTTTTTGTTGACAGGACAGGAGTGTTGAAAACTACCCTCCTCCTTGAATAATGAGGGAGAATGCCAGAATTAATGTGACGTTGAAGTGTTTTATGAAATAAACATTTTGATCTGATGTCCTAATACATGTAGAATCATAAACAAAATCTTTTTAAAAGCACTTTTTAAGTATTGTTTTAAAGATAAAATTGGAGAGTTGATTTATATAATATTACTAAATAGTGTGAAAAGAATTTATTTTCTATACATTTCTTCAAACCATGTGCTGGTATATTTATGTATCAGTCTTTTTAAAAGTTCATGTACCTAGTACACATTCAGTTTTCATTCTGTACTGGTAATGTTATTAGGGCACATTTCATTTGGCAAGAATTAGTGCCAGCCAAAGCAGATGATGGCTCAGGAATAATTCTTAAGAAATGCCCAGATTCATTCAATCATTCTTACATAAATGATTTAGTTTGGAAATATTTGGTGGGGTAGAGGTTTATTTTAGAAGAAAGGTGAGATTTTTCATCTTAAGTTCTACTCTGGAAATAGTCTGTCAGACTGATGGGGCCTCATTTAGACCTCATCAGAAACTATGAATGCTGCAATATGGTTTGATTATAGTGCTAAATATCAAGCCAGGCAGACAAGAATATCATTCAGCCAGGTGTGGTTTATACATATTTTGAATAAAAAATATTTTCTTCAAAACTTAAGATGATTTGTTTTGCACAGAAAGCATATTTTTTAGATCTTATGGAGCAAATTTTTTTAAACAATGTATTACTGTAAATTATTTTAGTAAAATATTTTTGATTAAAGAGACATTAGTAACAATGCCTTTAAAAACGAGGCAATATTGGGTATTCAGTGACTCATTTTTCTTATTTAAAATGCCCAGAGCTATATTAGGAGTTTTAAGTTAAAAAAAAAATACTTTGTTAAATAAAAATGAGACATTTGATATATGGTGAGACTCTTCAGAACCTTCACCATACAGGCATACAAGCATACTTTGGAGATATTGTGGACTTGGTTCCACACTGCCTCAATAAAGCAAACAATGCAATAAAGCAAGTCACATCAATTTTTGTGGTTTTCCAGTGCATATAACGGTTATGTTTACACTATACTGTAGTCTGTTAAGTGTGCAGTAGCATATGTCTAAGAAAAATATTCATACATTCATTAAAATACTTTATTGCTAAAAAACACTACTGATCATCAGAGCCTTTAGTAAGTCCTAATTTTTTGCTGGTGGGGGGTCTTTCCTCGTTGATAGCTGCTGACTTACCAGCTGCTGACTGGTTGCTGAAAGTTGGGATGGCTGTAGCAATTTCTTAAAATAAGACTAGTGTAAAGTTTGTCCCATCAATTGACTTTTCCTTTCATGAAAGATTTCTCTTGTAGCGTGCAATGCTGTTTGATAGCATTTTACCCACAGAACTTCTTTAAAAATTGTAATCAATACTCTTAAACTCTGCCATTACTTTATTAACTAAGTTTGTGTAACATTCTAAATCCTCTGTGGTTATTTCAACAATGTTTGCAGCATCTTCACCCGGAACAGATTCCATCTTAAGAAACCACTTTCTTTGCTCATGCACAAGTAACTCTTCATCCATTAAAGTTGCTTCATGAGATTGCAGCAATTCAGTCATATCTTCAGGCTCCACTTTTAATTCTAGTTATCTTGCTACTTCCCCCACATCTGTAATTATTTCCTCTGCTAAAGTTTTGAACCCTTAAAAGTCATTCATAAGGGATGGACTCAACTTTTTCCATACTTCTGCTCATGTTATTTTGACCTCCTTCCATGAATCACAAATGTTCTGAATGGCATCTAAAATGATGAGTCCTTTCCAGAAAATTTTTGTTGTAGTTTACCCACGTCCATCAGAGGAATCACTATCTGTGGCAGTGACAGCCTTACAAAATATATTTGTTAAATCGTAAGACTTGAAAGTCAAAATTACTCCTTGATTCAAGGGCTGCAGAAATAAAGTAAAATTAAGGTAAACAACATTAATCTCCTTGTACATCTCCACCAGAGATCTTGGGTGACCAAGTGTATTGTCAATGAGCAGTGATATTTGTAAAGACATCTTTTCTGACCACCAAGTCTCAACAGTGGGCTTAAAATATTCAGTAAACTATGCTATAAAAGATAGGCTGTCATCCAGGCTTTGTTGTTTCATTTATAAAGCACAGGAAGTATAGATATAGTATACTTCTTTAGGGCCCTAGGATTTTCAGAATGGTGAATGAGCATTGGCTTCCACTTAAAGTCACTGGCTATATTAGTCCCTCACAAGAGTCAGCCTGTCCTTGGAAGCTTTTAAGCCAGGCTTTCATTTATGTTCAGTAAATGTGAACTAGGAAGGTCTTTCAAATTTTACCTTTCATTTTGTTTTACTTCACTTTTACCTAACAGGCAGAGAAGAGTGTTCACACTGTAAGATTCTGTAGATAGGTTTTGTGCATTTACAGCTTTTGCATTTCAAGACTCCATTTTATACTATATCCAGGCTGTAACATTTCTACTGTCTCTGCCTTTTCTTAAATACTCTTATATGGCAATGGCAAGAGAAAAGCAATGAATATGAGAGTTCTGGGAAATAGTTTATTAACTTGAGAACTACACCATGCTCTTATATATTGCTCCAATGTTAAGAAAGTGATTTAGGTATAACAACACTGACTAAAAAGCATTTTTCTCATTTTAAAAGATAATTTGTATAATGCATTTTTATTGTGTATTTATAGAATTCTTAGAATCTGACCTTAAACTTAAGTACACTCTACTTTTTACTAGTCATAAAAAACAATTACTTTTCTTAACTTTGATTCTCTTCTATGATTCTTATATATCAGTTTGTCATCACTTTATATGTAAAATAATAGGAAATAGGAAAATTCATGGAAATGGTATATATTTATATCTTAAATAGAGGTTTTGTTTGAAATTAAAATACTCTTTTATTTAAAAATATAGTTCTAGGAAAATATTAGAATGGCATTTACTAATGTTACTGTTATATATAAATCAACTTTCCAGTATGCAAATTATCTATAAAGGATATATTTATAGTTAAAACTACCATTTCTTGAAATTATTGACTCAAAAATGCATGATACATGTAGTACTAGAAATGCAACATCTTAGGGTCGAAGGAAGAGTTGAGAAGAGATTTGGGGGGGGACATTTACTGAATTGGAGATTTAATAAGAATATAATTTTTCATAGAATTATTTGGCTATTCTAGAAGCCCATGGTTTTTGGTTTCACCTAGTCAACTAAGCCTGAGATTGAAGTAAACATATTTCTGGTGACAATCGCGTGCTAAACCTTGATTTGCTTAGATGTGTTATCAAAGATGAGTATCACATACTGTCAGTGATATATAGTGATATTCCCAGAGGGGATTACAAACAAAACCAACCTCCCTTTCAGAAGAAAAATGTTTAATTTTTTTCACCATATATATTTTTGCATTACTCCAAATGCACAGAAGTTATATAGAAAAATAGAATGACTATATTTATCATATGAGACATACTTAATAGTATTCTTATTTGTTGTTCTGATAAACTTTTTTATCATTTGAGTTTTTATGCCTCATTTTTGCAATACATACTTTTTGCAGTTTTTATCTAGCATCTGCCAGCCATACAGTAATCCATTTTTCGGTTCTTTTAAACACAAATAAAGCAAACATTTCTTACCTATTAGGTCACTTTGAAAGAAAAGAATGAAAATTCATATTTTCCATGGTACATATTATTCATATATAAGCAGAGATGACATGTTTTAAGAGTCAATTTTATTGTATTTTGATAATGATATTTTTATGTTTCCCTCTCTTCTTTAGTCTTTTGTTTCTTACCACTTTGGAATTAAAATTGATTTCTTTACTGCATATTAATGCAACGCAAGCAAACCAGTATGTCTGTAGATGGCCTGAACAGATTCTTCAGCACTCTCTTGGGGAAAATGTAGTGTTTATCTCATGGAAATAAATTCTTAGGTGTATAAAAGTGTTCAAGGGGAAGTAATTTTGACCATTTAAGTGGTAAACTTTACTAACACTTCTGCTTATGTGAATCTTAGCAAATACTTTCACCATTATAAAGAAGTAGAAATAATTAATAGTGGTGCACATTCATTTTCAATTCTTAATATGTATAAGTGCTTATTTTTTGCCAGGCACTGTGTTAAACACATGATACAGAATGAATAAGAAATTAGACATGATCTTTAGATAAAAATAGCGGACTAAGCAAAGTGAAGAGAAAAGTTCTGGGTGAACGACAAGATTGTTTATCTATTCTCTGAATAAAGAGTGTGACTTTTTTTTTTTTTCCCAAAAAAGAGAGAAGTTGCTATCTTTTCCACAAGTCATCAGGTTGTCATCTGGGGCTGAACAGCAAAAATATTTTATAATAGCACATGTACTGGGTGAAAACAGCCTATTTTCTATTTTAATAAGCTAGGTACATTGAAAGGAAAGATGTAAAATTTTCCTAAAGTAGATTCAGTATAAGCTGTAATGTTTTGCAGCCAGAATGTGGGACAGATATGCCTGTCTGAGAAGAAATTGTTATATCAGAGTCATAAGAGTCATAATTACCAGTGGATTAGAGTACCGAGCTCAGAGCCCACTTCTTGAGTCACACTTAAACACATAATGATTTTCAGTCTCCGATATATGTAACATAAGATGGTCATTAAACTCAGATTTTCAAGAGCAGTTCTAATTTCAAATATTCTATCCTGTTTTCTTGAATATTACATTGAAATATCAAAGGATTCATATTATTTTATCTTTGAAAGTATACCTATTACATTGATTTTGCTCCCAAAATATGCACACACATATTTTGATTATATTTGATTAAGAAAATATGCTCATAACATTTTCAATGTTGGTTACAAATTATTCTGTTAAAAGACTTAGGGAAATTTTTCAAAAAAAGGTAATGATGCTGTTTTGAGGTGGATTTTTGTTTTAAAGAAATTTGTTATTAGAGACAGATTTCCCTTATTGTATTAGAAATTCATTATGCAAGCTATATGATTATGTGTTAGAATAAGGAATGTATTTTCTCTAAAAATGTGGCAGCTCATTCTTTATTCACAGTGCTGGTTAGAGAGGTTAGGCCACAAATATTAACTATCACAAAAACTAGTTAATCACATCCATTAATATACCCAAATTGCCAGCTCATGACCCTGAAACTGGAAAAATTAATAAGAAAGACATAAACATAATTTAAAAATAATTGAACACCTATCATGGTTAGGATCTAAAATTACTTAATCATAAAATTCACAGGATGAGGATTTGCCAAATGATTTTGCTGTAAAAACTGTAGATTATTTCAGATTTGTAAAGTTGTAGTATTGACACTTTAAAAACAATTTTATTTGTTAAAGGTAACAATAATTGACGGACTGATATAAACTGTTTAGCATAAAATAAAATACCACCTGCAGCATTTCATATAGCAAATATGAAATGAATTTCAAAGAATGAAAATATAAAATAAATGCATTCCTTCTTATAGCCTGAAAAGGCTTATTAATTAAAGGAATCAATATACTTTGAAAATAATGAAGGATAAAGGAGATTTGATATTTAAATATGGATGTTTCAAGTGTTTTTAATTCTTGGACTTAGAACTGTTTTTGTTAAAATAACATAAAGCTGCAGTGTGTATCATCTCCCACACTAAAAGTCTGATTGTAGACATCTTTGTGAATACAGTGCCCATCTTACTCATCTTTATACTCCATGGAGTTTAAACTTATGACTAGTAGAAGGGAGTGCTCACTGATTGAAAATAAAATGAATACATGACGGGATGGATGAATATACATAAAGTTAACCATCTGCTCCTTTTTATTTACACCCTCAGAACTCTCTACCCTATATCGGTTGAAGTATCACTTTTCAATCCAAAGGCATGGTGGCAAAATAGGAGGTATCTGGATTGAGATAAATCCTGACTCTTGACCTAGCTCTGACTCATTCTAACTATCAGACATTAGACAGTCTCTAAACTTCCTTGAGCCTATTTCCTCACTTGCAAAATGAAGGGGTTGGGAAAGAATGATATCAAAATATCTTTGATATTATAACAGTGTATAATAGCCCATGTGAAACTTGTTTCTCTTAAAAAATGTAAAGTTTGACAAATTTATGCCCTACGCTTTTCTTGGATTGAGAGAGATAATTTATTATTACTGTTTAAAAGATTTCCTACTGTGCCACAGCTGGCACAGGTGAAAGAAATTAAGGAAGAGAGCAATAGCACAAGACTTCATCACCTACTCTGCTTAATTATAGAAGTCAGAACTTGAAAATGAGATTTATGAAGATAAGTTGAAATGCAGATAATATGTTTCAGGATAATGTAGGATTATGATGTGTTATTTTGGAATCTTAAATTTCCAAGTTCTGCATAAGTAGAGAATTGGTGGTATCATAAATCTAAAAAAGAAAATGGATCCTCCAGTCTCTAGACCAGTGAGTTTGATGATGATCCAGTCAAAATTCTTAATTTGATGACTAATTACCTAAAGTGTGAACAATGAGAAAATAACTAGAAGCTAGCATGAGCCTTTTGTTTACAGCTTATATCAGCTCAAGGGATTGTGTAAAAATAATGGCTTTTAATTTATACAAGGCATTTGACAAAATCACTCATTATATTCTTGTCCACATGAAGGAGAAATATGGCCTGAAGTACGTTTATCAAACTGACCCAAACGTGTTAATATAAATATAGAGAGAAAGGTCTTAAACAAGTAAACACTGAGTCGTGGTCTCTTTTTTTAAAATCAATTTCTCAGTGATTGGATGTTTATTTTTTATTACTTTTCAATTATTCAATATGATATTTCCAAAGTCCTAGATGATGATTTGATGCTTGAATTTGTATGAATGTTTAGTGTTGTCTTGAATAGCCAGGATAGACTAAATCAAGAAGGACTAAATGTTATAAGACAAATGGTTTTACATTTGAAATTTAATGTTAAACAAATAAACTAACAAATTCTCTCAGTGTTTGCTTGTCTCAGAAAGTATTTCTCCCTCATATAAGAAAGGGAAAAAAAGTTATTTTATCAAAAAGACACTTGCACTCTAATGTTTATTGCAGCAGAATTCACAATTGCAGAGATGTGGAATCAAACCAAGTGCCTATCAATATATGAGTGGATTAATAAAATGTGATATATGTATCATGGAGTACTACTCAGCCCTAAAAAATGGTGAACTAATACCTTTTGTAACAACCTGATGGAACTGGAGACCATTCTTCTAAGTGAAGTATCACAAGAATGGAAAATCAAACACCAGAGGTACTCACTATTAAATTGGAACTAATCGATCAACATTCATGTGCACATATGGTAGTAAAACTCAATGGAAATCAAGCAGGTGGGGGGGGGGAACAGGGATTGGGTAAGTACACACCTAACAGGCACAATGCACACTATCTGGGTGATGACACACATAACTTTGACTCAAACTGTACAAAAGCAATTCATGTAACTAACATGTTTGTACCCCCATCGTATTCTGGAATTAAGAAAAAAAATAACTGTACAAGTAGAGAATATGGAGGAACCTGGCTTAACAACACTTATGTGAAGAATATCAAAGTGGTTGCGGAAATCTTGGACTTCGTTAATAGATGTATAGGTTTTGGACAAAAGCAGATAATATTCCTGCTGTATATTATAATGATCAGACTTCACACTGAGCACTTTATTATAGTGAGCATGTTTGATAGAAAAATCACTGAAAATAAATAAATTCAGCAAAATAATTAGATTGTCAGTTCTCAAATCCTATGCCGTGGACCGTGCTTGTTTTTACTCAACATTACTCAACCATTCTTATTTTATCTGGTAACCGTAAGTCTGTTTTTCTTCTGAGAATTGTGACTCCTTCCACTCTCATTCCTTACATTTAGAAGACATTGACGCTACAGTCTGCTCCTCATGCAGATCAGTGGGAGTTCTTGAAGTAGAATTAAGTTCATTACAGATGCACTCTGCAGCCATAATTGTTGTTTAGGGACAATGTCCATTCTGTTTGGTGGTAGTGTCTATTCGGATTGGCCTGTACACAGTTAGTATATATACTCACACATAAGTTCATCATTGTGTTCGGTTTGCCATACCCATAGTGATTAATTTTATGATTAAGGAGAATTGGCTGCAGAAATTTTCTCTTTTCCACTAGACTCAGAGTTATTAAGACACAAGTCTGGAGCCACCTTAACATTAAAATGGGAAACTGTGATGCCAATATTAGGTAGGAGACAAAACATGTTTTGAAGATAGCAAAACAGGGTTCTATTGACATAATTTGAGCCCCTGAATCATACTACACCAGTAGCTAGTAGATTTATTTCAGTGTATGGGTCAAAAATATTTTGCGTAAGCCGTAACTCAGAGAGTCCTAACTGATATATCATATAGGAAAAACACACACATACACACAAAATAAAACTGGAGGATGTTTAGCTTATAGGAAATAAAGGAAAACAAGCTATTTGTTTATGTGTGAAATGCTGTCAGACCTCCCTTCATTATTTAGAGAGCATCAAAGGCTATATCTAGTGTCGGAAGATAGAAATTCCAGGTAGATCAATTTAGGATCAATGAAAGGAAGTACATCCTCACAATTTGAGCTATCCGATATTGAAATAAGTTGTCTTTTGTGGTAAAAATTACTAAAATAGAGTCTAGTTTATGAATAATCTTTTATTGGGTTAAAAGATCCACTAGCTATTACTAAAATCTTTAGAATTCATTGACTAGCTACAGTGCCAGGCATTGTACCAAGCACTTTATATACATTTCCTGTGATGCCAGTACAATTACTAAACGAAGGAAGCAGGGAGTAATGAGGGTGAATAACTTGCCCACGGTAAGGAAGCTAGTAAGTAACAATGAAGGCTACAAACTCCGTGTCTCTAACCAACGTTCCTTTCCACTAGCATTCTAACAGTGCCTACAATTTTGTGGAGTCAAAGAATTTATAAAACCCCTCTTTTGTAAGTATTTTAGCCATGATTTACATAAAAGAAAAATGAGCTAATGTAATAATGGTCCAAAAATGAATTATCTTTGACTTATGGACAGTAAGATTTTATGGAAGGTCTAAAAATGCACTAAAAGCACTTTAGTATGTAAATTCCATGATGACTAAAAGATGCCATGCCTATGCAAGTATAATTAGGCTGTGAGGCTTTTTTAAGTCCATAAATACCAAAAAGAAAAAGAAAAAAAACAAAATTAGTCATAAAATTTAAAATAAATATATTATAATTTCTGAGAAAACCTTGCAGAATGTCTAGACAATATCTAAATAGCCAGGTGTTTTATCAAGAGTTGTATTCAACATTAATTTGTTGAGAATTAAGATTATAGTGAGGAAATGCAGAAGAGAAATTTTCTGCTGTAAATGAAGTCCTGGTAGAAAACATACAAAATAATTTTGGTTGAAATTGTATTGCTAATTTATTACTTCTCACTGTATCTCTAAAAGCAAAGAAAGTATTATTGTAGCCTTATTCAAAAATTTTAAGTACTGCAGGTATTCTGATAACCTGATCATGTATATCTGTCTGTATTATGAGACCTCTACTGTTTGAAGTAATTTTATTTTATAATACAAGAAATATTAGATACTTTAGACTGCAGAACTGACATAGTTAAGAAAACACTTTGTCAAATATAACTGCTAAATTAAATTAACATACATCATATTTTTTTCAGTTATTGAAAAACAGAGGTATAAAAGAAGATGCATTATGTAGTTTTTAGATTGAATTTTGTGGTTAGACAGGCCTAGGTTTTAATTACAACCCTGCTGTCTGTTGGATGAACTCTTTAAGACTCTACAAGTCTCTGTTTTCTCATCTAATAATGAGAATCCTAATGTGACCTACTTCAGAGAATTATTACATGGATTAAATAACATAATCTTCTTTTTCAACCTGGAATGGTGCTGAATGGACAATGGCTGCCTTCCTTGCACTTTCTTCATCAAACTTTTCACTGCCTAACTTCCCTGCAATAATCTCAAAATGAATTAAAAACAACTATCTCCTTACCATCAGTCAGATCTCAAGCCTGTTTTGGTTTATAAGCTTTTCTCGATCATACAGAACAGCAGTGTATTTTTGGAGAAAGGACAGAGTTTGCATATTGTTTGTATCCAGAATGAAGAAATTTAGAATAAATGGGTTCATTTTTAACTCAGTATCTATTTTCCTTTTTATCATCCCACTTTATTTCAAAATCTTTCCATGCTGCTTCCAAAAGGAGTCATACATGAGTGCCACACATTTTCTTAGTTGTTGTTATTCTGTTTTGCAGAATAGTTATTTTACACAGAAGTTTTTCACTGCCAAATTTGAACTTGAAGTATTAGGTCTTCCCTAATTTGGGGAACTCACTCAAGTGTGTAACTACACAGGAAACAGATTACTTCTCAGGTATAGAGAGCCTTGGAACCACTGCTGGAACACAACCAAAAAAAAAGGAAATTAAATCAAACTTCATTAGCTCTGAGCCTAAATGTTTTGTAAGCAGATAGCAGTTCCCTTGAAATGGAAAACTGGGAAAAAGGCCACAAAGAAATTAAATGATTATTCTCCTAAGATCTCATAGAGATGGGATATGACAGTCATGATCATGAGCTAAGATGATTTAGGATGCTAAAATTTTGGCTAAACAAGCATATAAATTTTTCCAGCTCAGGAAGAACTTTACAAGTCCAGAAATACATCTTCTCTTAGTTTTAATATCTGCTGCATCTAAAAATTTATAAATTAAAAGAATCAAATTTGTAGGTAATATATACCAAAATACAAAACAAGTACAAGCCCGTACATTTCATATATTCTAATTATTGATTATATTTGTTGAAAATACATGTGGTATATATCAGTGCACTGACCACATGAAAAGAAGTTCATGTGAACATTCATATCAGCAGTAAATAAAAAGAAGCATGTCCATCCTTCCTTCCCCATACGCAACAAAATGAAAAAATAAACATTAAACATCTAAAAGTTTCAAATTACCAGAAAAACAAAGAAGTAAATTTCCACATTCATTTCAACTGTATATAGAATCTAGCTTTGTGATAGACTTGAAACAAAAACACTATTTTTTCCAATGATTTCTAAAAGCAGCAAACCATGAAATACAATTTCATTTTGTTCTAATGATAATAGAAGATATTACATGTCACCACCAAACATATACTGTATATTCTTGTCTCTTCAAAGTCTATTTTTTATTAGCTTAAAACTCTGAGCTGTTAAATGTAGCATAAAACTTCTGGAAATTCCACTGCTTTGCAGCAAGGGAAAAAAAATTCTTTTAATTGGATGATTTCAAAGAGGGGGAGCAAAACAAGAGAGCTTTTAAATGTTTGGGGTAGTTCAGATAGGAAAAATTTGGATGCTTCAGCAAAATTACCAACCCTCTGAGATTCAGCTTTGACTATTATTACTACTGTAATGCTTTCAGTGTACAGTAAATTAGATCCTGAACACATTACGGGCCAAATACTATCCTTTTATGCTCATGTGTAACCCTTAACAGGTTTCAATGGGAAATGTGCATGGGTACTTGAAAGCAGTTTTCCCATTAATTTTCTACTTTAAATCTGTACACAATGAAGGCAATGGGAAGAAACGTGTAAAAAATTTAATAGTAATAATCTCTTTAATTTTGCATAGCACTTTTGAATTGCAAAGAGGTTTATGCCACATATTTCATTATATCGGTATAATAAAATCAGTTTAATTGTGTATGTAAAAACATATTAGATAATTAAATATGAAATGTCCGATTTTGAATCAGAAGTGTAGTTTCTTATATCTCGAACAAGAAGCAGTACAATTAATCAAAGTATTTGTGTGCCTAAACTATCAACACAGTTTTGCCATCTTAATGGTAGCTTGCTTATGCCAACAGCGAAGAAACCTGGAGAACGAGTGGCCATGAAATCACCAAAGCCTTTTTCCACAGTTTGTTGAGAATTGGATATTTTTCCTTGCAAGAAATGGTCCAAAGCCTAGAAGAGGTGGTAGCCAGTTGGTGCAAGTTCTGGTAAATATGGTGAAAGACAGACAGTTTGCAAGTCCAGCTTCTCTAGTTTGAGCAGTGTTGTTTGTGTGACATGTGGTGGAGCATTGTCTTGCAAGAAGATTGGCCTGTCTCTGTTGACTAATCTCGGCTGCTTAGTCACAAGCATCCTCATCATTTCATCTAAATGGTTGCAGTAGACTTCCGCTGTAATTGATTGACCAGGTTTCATGAAGCCGTAGTGGATAATACCAGTGCTGGACCACCAAACAGACACCATTAGCTTTTTTGGATGAATATTTGGTTTTGGACTGTTTTCAGCACTTCATCTTTATCCAACCATTGTGTCAACACTTGCAATTGTCAAAAAGAATCCATTTTTCATCATATGTAACAATATGGTGCAGAAATGGTTCACCTTTATGTCATGACAGCAAAAAAGGCAAGCTTCAAGATGATTTCTCTTCTGATGTTCATTTATTTCATGCAGAACCCATTTATCCAGCTTCTTTACTTTGTCCATTTGTTTCAAATGATCTAATATTGTTGAAATAGTGATGTCAAACCTTGCTGCTAATTCACATAGGTTGAGATGGCTTTGCTTCCACTACAGCTTTCAACTCATCATTATCCATCTTGGTCTCAGGTCACCCATGTGACTCATTTTCAAGATTAAAATCACCAGAATGGAACTTCTCAATGTGCGTTCATTAGCCACATCCTTCCCAAACACTTTGTTGATATTTTGAGCTGTCTGTGCAGCATTGGTTCCACGATGGAACTCATATTCGAAAATAACATGCATTTTTTTTACTTATCCATGGTTTCACAAAAATTGCTTTAAAAAACATTTGAAACAAACCAAAACATGCATCCAAAAGACTGAGGATGTACCTTCACAATAAACATAAAACAAGAAGTGTCAAAATGAAATGTCAGATATATCAACTGTCAAACTTAATATTAATACTTAAGGAAATTGGACATTTCATACTTAATAACCTAATATATTAAGGAATCTTCAAAATCAATATTTAACATCGGAGTGTCAGAGAAAAGATTACTGCTTAGATTTACGTTTGACACAGCAGCATGTTGAAAGGATAAATTCATGAATTCAATGATGTCAAATGATCAAACATGGTAATTCTAATAACAGGAATAATTTATTCTCATAAAACCTATAGCATTATTATAATTTTACCTGGATTTTAATTCATATTCATCTTACATGTTTATAAATCTCCTATTTTTTATCTTTGTTTTGTTTTCATTTTCTGGTTCATTATCTTGTAAAGTATTTACCAGGATGCAAGCTTCCAACAAGGGATTTTCGAGGCAGCAATCTGAGTCTTGGTCATGAGTGGCTGAAATTCTGAGAACTAATATGTCTTGAGCTATTCCATCATGCAAGCTGGACTAAGCCCTATGCATTCTAGCTATTAAACAGGACTCTGTATTTTCTAAGCCTCTGTAAAAATACATTTACTGATACAATAGACAGAATTCTGTGTGTGTGTGTGTGTGTGTGTGTGTGAGAGAGAGAGAGAGAGAGAGATTTACTCTTTTTACAAAGGGGAAGAATCCTGTGGACTTCAGTTCTTCAGACTGAAGAATGACCAAACACAGAATTGGATGCTATTGTGCAAAATTAAAACCATCAACAGAAAATATTTATTGTGTTTTATTTTTACTGATGTATAAGTAAACAAAACAAACCAAGAAATAATCCCACCATTGTGGAGGAGAGAGCAGTAATAGCAAGCATAATGAATAAGTAAATTTTAGAGCCTATTGGAAGGTGATAATAAATCCTATGGAGAAAGAACAGGGATGTGGAGACATAGGAACACTCAGACACTGCTGGTGAGACTGCAAACTAGTACAACCTCTGTGGAAAGTAATATAGAGATACCTCAAAGAGCTACAAGTAGAACTACCATTTGATCCAGCAATCCCATTACTGGGCATCTACCCAAAAGAACAAAAGACCTTCTATAAAGACATCTGCACTTGAATGTTTATAGCAGCACAATTCACAATTGCAAAGATGTGGAAACAACCCAAGTGCCCATCAATACATGAGTGGATTAATAAAATGTGGTATATGTATACCATGGAGTTCTACTCAGCCATAAAAAACAATGGTAATCTCGCACCTCTTGTATTATCCTGGATAGAGCTGGAACCCATCCTACTAAGTGAAGTATCCCAAGAAAGGAAAAACAAGCACCACATGTACTCACCATCAAATTGGTTTTAACTGATCAACACTTAAGTGCGCATATAGGAGTAACATTCATCGAGTGTTGGGCAGATGGGAGAGGGGAGGAGGGGATGGGTATATTCACACCTAATGGGTGCGGTGTGCACCATCTAGGGGATAGACATGCTTGAAGCTCTGACTCGGGTGAGGCAAAGGGAATATATGTGACCAAAACATTTGTAATATGCTGAAATAAAAATAAAAATTAAAAAAAAAGAACAGGATCAGAAAGTTCAGAGCATGAAGGAGATTTGGTTGTAATTAGTCCTAGTCAAGTAGATGTATTTAAACAAAGACTTGAAGGAGATGACGGCACCAGTCAAGAAATTAGCTGGGAGAGGAGTGTTCTAGAGATGGAATGCAAGGGACCTAAATTTGAAAATGTGCCTGATATCTTTCAGGACCAGGAGAAGTTAAGTTGGTTGGAGAAGAGTAACAAGAGAAAACAGCAGGAGAAGGTGAGGTCAGAGAGAGAAGAATGGGAATAGGGCATGATAGGTCATTGCCAATTTTAATTCTTATTTAGATATAAAGCCTCTAAAAGATTTTGAGAGAAGGAGTGACACAAAATGACTTTTATTTTAACAGGATCATTCTGATTGCTCAGTTTAGAATAGACTGCAGGAAACCCAGGGTAGGGGCAGTAAGTTAATATTTTAAGTGAACAAAAAGATTAAACAAGAACATGGACTCAAGCAGATACCTTGTTGCATCTTAGCTTCGTATAAAATTCTGAAGTAAGTAAGTTAATCTTCAGAGCTCCTAGATTTTCCTTCTGTCACCTTTTTTCTTACCTTCCTTCTGTACCTTTCTCTTTGTCAAACTTGGTCTTGCCAAAGGATCTCATAGTCACACATTAAGATAAGAATTTCTTTTTGGCCTTCAATAAGTTACCTGCTTTTTAAGCTGGCATAGCCCAGAGGAACAAATTTCAAATGTTTAAATATCAAACCTTAAAAAACAATAGGGATTGTTTTTGACTGGGCATGAAATTTAGAGCTTTGGTCAACCCCAGTAAGTAAGGGCTCTGGGAATTTTAAATGGAAATAATTTATTACAAAAGTTTCTTTCCTTCACCAGAAAATTAAAACTTAAAAAAAAGACACACTATTTTTATGTGAAGTAGGTTGTTTGATCTATACTAATTTCTCTAAAAATGTCACTGAATTGCTATAGAGAAATAATTAAGTGCCAGGCAAGAATCAAGATAGTAGAGATGAAAGCTGAAGGACACACTGCACCTCTCCTCAAGGTGCTCAGAATATGAACCAGGGACTATAGGAGTGTAGACAATTGCAGGGGGGTGGAGGAATATCACTTGCAGAGGAAAGTGCCTGTTTTTTGTGACAGCTTATCCAAAAATCATTCCCTTTTCCACTCCTATCCAATGATCACCACCATTCACCTAACCCAGTTTCCCTCGGTCACTCAGGCTTTCTCACCTGGAGTTGCCACTGTCTTCTCTTTCTCTCACTTTCAACATTATTTTTGGTTTTAGACTCACTCCTTGGAGTTGAATAAAAATATATTCAATTAAAATGTATATAATACTAATGTATGAATTTAACTTTTTTCAAGATATTTTCTACATATTATTTTGAGTATTCCTCTATACTCACAGGATTTTAAGTTTCAGCACATTACTTTCTAATTTTGTACAATGTGTATACTCAAAGCTGAAAATAATTTTGGTGTTCACTAAATGTAGATATTGCCCTGACATTTCTTTTTTCACTCACAGTTATTGTTTTAATAACTTGATGTGACACATCCTTGTTGTTAGTGCACTGTGAGATTAGATATTACTACTTGTTATTGCTATGGAAGAGTACATAAGCATTTAACAACCAGAGCATAAAGTCCACATGGTGACTCTAGCAATAGAGTTTCTAGTATAAAGTGGACATAAAAATATGCAGGACAGAAAGAGAAAGCAATATAGGAAAATTAAAAATTAGGCAAGATCTGAAAAATAATGCTTATATAAATTAGTTGTGACAAAGTGACAGGTATTAAATTTCAAGGGACAAATAAATTAAGAAATTAAAACCAAGGTATGAAATGGAATCATCTCAGGAGGGCAGTGACAATGGATGGAGTGAAAGAAAGAGGATATTTATGAAGTGCAGAAAAAGAATTTTAGATTAATGAAGGGGAAAGGTTTTATCATATAAACATAGCAATTGAGAGGAGTGGCCCATAAAGCTTTATGATTTTAGCATGAGTTCTGGTGGAAAGAAATATTATAGTAGACCGTGTTAATCTACTTTTACTATTCCTAAACGTAATGACTTTTGAAATTTTTAACTGAATAAAGTGGTGCTTTGCTTCATCAATATAGTCGATCTGTTGTGATCTTTTTGGAAGACTGAACTACTGGTTAGTTAAGTGCTGGTGATCCTTATTCAAAATAAATTTTTCATAGAGCTTTTACTAATTTCCTAACTTAATTAAGAAATTATATTTATTTCCTCTAAAGACATAGATTTTTTGATGGTACTGTAGATCATAAATTAGATGATAAAGTGAGTTATTGAAAGCTAATGCCATTCAAAATCAAAAGTTAGTTCATCCCACTCAAGACAAAAATAGATACTAAATTTTGAATCCCTGTGGAAAAATGAATTTCACAAGTTGCTCTGGTTTTATATCCCCAAAGTCTTTAACTTCAGCTTTGGCTCTGAAAAAGAAAATGCATGTCAAAGTCAATGTAAAGCATGACTCTGCTTTATAATGAATAGTAACATTAACTTACATATTTTTCTTCTGATAATTGTGAGAGTAGATTAAGATAATAAGCTAAATTGCTTAAAAACTAACTAATGCATAGGAGTTCTGTCAACATTAAAATAGGATTGAAATTGTTACTAGAATGTTTTGTGATATTGGAAATGTTCATACGTAATAGTATGCTGTCCCGTATTGTATTCACCAAACATGTATGGCTACTGAGCACTTCAAATGTGGCTCAAATGACTGAGGAAATTAGTTGTTTTATTTGATTTTAATAAATTTAAATTTAAATAATCAGATGGGGCTAGAGGTGACAATATTGAGCAATGCAAGTGTAGAACTCACAGCTTAAATTTGAGTTGATCATTTAATACCTCAAGTTTGTAATTCATGTAGCTGCTACAGGGTGCTGCCACCATCATACAACCAATCAGACAAACAGTCAGAAAACCTAAGGTTTGCAATAGAGATTTAGGATAAACTGTGAGTGAGTCTCTTTTAATGATAAATTATTAGTTAATCTATTGATTTGGGTATCATTTAGCTCTACAAGTAAGTTCTAGTATGTGTGTTACTTTAAGCAAATCATAAAAACTAATTCATGGTTTTCTCAGTCTTAAATGGGTGTTGGGAGTAGAAAGGGTGGATACAAATTTTGAAGGGTTCGTTCATATACCAGTCTTACAGTGAGAGGTGAATAGTATGTGCTCAGTACATATTAGCTACCTTTAATCAAAGCAAACATTATAGAAAAATAAACACAGTGCCTCTTCTGAATATGGAATTTATTCATAACAATTTGATTATTATTCAAGTTTAGAAATATATAGACCTCAAGCTTCCCTTGAACCAGGATTAATTATAGACATACATTGCTGGTGATCTTGCTATGCTGTTTATGTCTGTGCTCCGGGCAGAGCTTTTACTAGCTTACTAGTAAGCTAATTTTTAAGCCTTTCCAAGAATTTAGCTAACTAGAGTAGAAGCTGGATGTTAGCCACCTTGCTGGAAACATTTCATGCTCTCAGACTTACACTTAAATCTTCCTGCAATCTGGGTGACATGATAGAGCTCTCTTGGTCTATGTGCTTTATTAGAAAAATATTATCATTAAAACTGTGGCCATTTAAAAAACAAAAACAATGAAAAAAACACTAACCAAACCTAACAAATAGGAGAACACTTGGCTAGCTTTAAAATAAATTTTATAATCTCCAATTCTAAACAGTATGTTATATATTGACTCTTCAAGAGAATATTGAAATACACTGTGTGAAAATTTCTAATTTCTCTTTGTAATTAAAACATCAATAAATTTCTGCCAAAACTTTAAAGTTTATAAAAAGATGTACTTTTATTTTAGAGATCTTAAATTCTAAATCCTGCAGTGGCTACATGTACTTCATCTTCAATTTGTCAGGCACCTCTGAAGCTGTCTTTGTATCTTCATTGAGTTTCTTAAATATAATTGATGAGACTGTGAATAAAAACTCATTGTTAGTAAATTGATATAAGTAATAAACAAATTTGCTTTAAATAATTAAAAGATTATAAATTCACAGGAATTGATTTGGATTAAAAGTTTCTTGAAAATTGATTATTATTCTGGTTTAATATATTTTGGAGACTTTACATTATATACTCATTTTCCAAAATACAGCTTGATAAGAGTGATCTGATGTACAATCCTTAAATGAATTATTTGTTTTTAATTTGAAAGAAAGATTATCCTACTGTATACAAAGATTTAGATAAAAATCTACCATGTGGATTCAACTCAAACTATCATAGAACCAAAGAACTTTCCTGTAATGAAGTTAGTTATTTTTTCTCTTTTATAGGAAAATGCTTTAGCAAACCCAATTTTATATCAATATTTTAATAAGGAAGGAGCTTCTTCTTCAATAGCCATCTCTCCAATATATACCTCTAATAGAAGAGGACTTTTTCACGTATTTTTTAATTATAGCTGTTCCATTATAAGCTCCTTCCCTCAAATGTGAAATTGATTTTTTAATAATTGAAAAAAAGGCAAATCTAACATATGTCTACTAAAATATTTTATACCTTGTAACAAAACCTCTGATTATTATGTCTTTAATTTTAAACTCTCCCAGTTTGCCTAGCACTGTCCTGGTTTGGGACTGAAATCCCACATCCTCAGAAACTCCTCGGTCCCAGGGATTCCTGGATTGTTGATCACCACAATATACCATTTTATTGCTTTAATGTTTTAATATTTATAATATGAAAGTATTACTATCTCTTATACAGGAATCTAGAGAATGTTGGGATTTATATAGTGACAACTTCAACATTAATTGCAAACACTTTCATTCTTTTAACACCCATTAATTGAGCATCTGTATAAAAATCATTATTTCCTACATTAAAAAGTTAAATACATCATGTTCGCTGTCCTCAAGGAACTCATATCTTAATCAAAGAGTCAGGCCTATGAGATAATAAATTGTAAATATGGAGATTGATAATTGTTAAGATAAAAGAAAGAGCAAAGTCTTTTAAAACAGAGAAACCTCAGATACTCACTTTGCCTGAGTGGAATTAAAGAAGTTCTCATGGAGAAGCTGTGTTATTTTAGGAGGAATTGGAATTAACTAAAGGAGAGGGAAGGAGTAAGGGATTTCCAGGCTTGGAAGTGTTAAAAAAAAAAAAAAAAAAAGGCAGGATATGGTGAGAAATTTAAGGCCATTATAATATAGGACGGGTAATGTGGAAATACTCATTTTGGCTTTACCATGAAGAACATCGGTGGCCAAGACTGTGAAGATAGAATTTATGCTATGACCAGTGGTATCAGAAAAAGAATATTTGCTCAGGACTTAATCAGAATCACCTAGGAAGATGTTAACATTACAGATTCCTTTACCACTCCCATCTGCATACCCCAAATAATCTGCTAAGCAGGTCTGAGGTGTCAGTAATTTGTCTTCATATATTTGTAATGATCTTCATATGATTATGATGCCTGAAGAGATTGAGAACCTCTCAATTTGCCCATAGAGGGTCAACAGTGGTAGTCAAGCATTTGATTTACATAATTTTATTTAAATTAGAAATATAATAATTCTGGAAGTTGTGTGTAGAATCAATAAGTAACCAAGGTTTCTTTGAAGGGTGCAGTTGAGAGATAAGGTATTGTACTAAGGCTTTTTCAAGGTATTTTTAAAGATAAGAAGGTAGTATTAATGATAAGGAGAAGTTTCAAAAGTTGGGGATAGTCTATTCTGTCATATTCTGAGAGTATAGTTGTCACTTGGTGTCTGTGGGGCATTGGTTTCACGAACTCCTTTCAATACCAAAACATGTGGATGCTCATGTCCCTGATACAACATGGCATAGTATTTGCATGTAACTTATGTATAATCCTTCTGTAGACTTTAAATCATATCTAGATTACTTATAATGTGTAATACATTGTAAATGCCATGTAAATAGCTGCTATAATGTATTATTTTGGAAATAATGACAATAAAAATCTGTACACATTCAATGCAAACACAATTTTTTCCCAAATATTTTCCTTCCGTCTGTGGTTGGTTGAATCCATGAATGCAGAACCCACAGGCTTGGAGGGCAACTGTGTATGTTTTTTTAATACTTGTTCAGCCAAATCATTTTATACTTGTGTGATGTCAATATAGTTTAAATAGAGTACAAATACTGCATCTTGGATATTAGTCTATAACATGCCAAATAACGAGACTATTCTTTCTCTTATATTTCCCTTTCAATGTCAGTTTATTTTTTCTTTCATTATGGTATTCATTCATCCACTTAGCAAATAATATTTGAATCCATACCATATGCATAGCAGTGCTAATTAGAATCAGCATCCATTTATAACAAAAATGGTGTATTCTTGAAAAGACCATACACTTCACACAGGTATTTTCATTAAAATGCTCTCCCTACCTTCATTGCCAAGAATTTAGAAGGCATTTATAAATTGGTTCCACCTTTCTGTAGGACAACTACCAGTATGTATCAAAAACATTTGAAGTAGTCAACACATAGTAGATATTTATTTCTGCAAGTAGTTAGGTATTGTGAATGTTGCTGAAGTAGTATTCTTACCATGTGTATTTCATTTCATTGGATAGTAGTATTCTTACCATGTGTATTTAGTTTTGTTGGATAACCAGTATAAATACTATGTCAACATAGAATGCATATCTCTTTTATGACAAAACAAATTTATACAGGTATTCTTGGACTGAAAAACAACTGCTGGTATGTTATGATGGAAATATACTGTGGGAATGATATGTTCCATCTATAGTTCCTTTTCTCAAACTTAGCACCTTAATACACAACTATATCTATAATTCAGATAACCTTGGGCAATAAATAATGGTCTGCTTTTATAAGTATTGGCAAAGGAATGCCTTTATTACAAAAAACATTTTTCTAGTGTATGTTCATTTAATATGAATAGCAACAATAAATTACTTGTGGTGGTGATTCTTCAGGTTTTTCACAAAAGATATTAGAGATAATCAAATAGTCAACATAGGAATAATTATATTCCTACTTATGAATGCATAATAATTAGGGTATGAAGATGCCTAGTTTTATCAACATGGTATTGTCCCGTATTTTATATTACTGGAATGATTAGAATAAACATTTTTCATGTGTATTTTCATATGTGTTTTTATGTGTGTTATTTTCATGTGTGTTATGTATTTTACTATATTAATGCTAAAGGTAAAAAAAAATTCTTAAGTTTCTTTTAATCTATGTGGAATGTTTTAGTCTCTTTAGCTTTCTCAAAGTAAAATCAGAAATCATTTTACATTTCTACAATGATTCATAAGTCTTAAGCTCATAAAAGAGAAGGGTATACTACCCATGGTATTCATCTGTTCAGCAGCAAAAAGACCAAGAAGCTAAATGAATATGCCCTCAAGTCTCAAAGTGAAAAATAGATTTTGTAAGCAAGAGAGACACTAAGGTATTAAATTTGAGACAAGTAGCATTTTGGAACTTCAGGTGCAACACACCATTTGTAAAATACATTTCTCATATGGCCTGATGGTAAATTGTTATGCATTTTAGTAACATAGGTAGTGGTTTGATATGTAGAGAAATAATGTATACCATTTTGAATGTACAGCATTCTAGAAAATTATAGTGATCCCCAGGTACAAATAAGGAAAAAAACCACTTATGTCAATAAAGAAAATGAAGAAATACTTGAATATGAACTACCTTATTACTATTTCTGATTTTTAAAAATTGATAAATTTTTGATTGATGTTTAAGTTAGACAATATTATTTAATTGTAGAGGCACTGAATTGTAGATATATTGAATACAAACTCCTATAGAACTGCAAATATGGAACTGATTTTTATAAAAGCATTAGATCCTACCTCCAAAAACAAAACAAAACAAACACAACACATACACACATTTACACAAAAATTTACCCATGACGCCCATTTGGAACCTAGAATTGAAACTTCTATGGAAGTCTGGAAGATCTGTTTTACTTCCTTATGTACAAATAGACTATTGATCCTAATTTTGATTCATTGAAAGGATAACTTTGTAGCTTAAAACTTTGTATTGCTAGTGAATAATGATCAAAATCCATAAAATATATGAAACTGTACACCTGACATTAAAATTTCTATACTTCATTCACAACAAATGAAGTTGGGAGTAAATATATTATAACATACTACTTTGGCAGTATAAAAAAAGCGGATGATCTGTAATTATGGATAACCACTTGAATATTTGCTAGTGAGGCAGTTAATAAGCACTCCCTCAGTAGCAATAAGGAAACTGCAGCACTAACGTGAAGTTATCCAATCTGCTGATTTATCCTAGAATGTGGAAGAAATTGTCACAATTTCTGAAGTCTAAGGTGTATTTGTTGAAGAGAAAGTACCTCACACCTTTGAGACATTTAAAAACAAAATCATCTTCCAAAACAGTGCCACATAGGCAAACCTTAGAGCACTGGATCTTGAAGACAGATATGCCCATGTCATGCTGTTGTATGAGATGATACCTTCCTAGCTACACTCATTGCACATTAGCCTGGAGAAAGAAAACTCAGCATGACAAAGTATGCCATCTCTCTAAACCACGCATCTCTGGGATTCTGAAGAATGTAAGACACTCTTCACCTACTTTCCTTCTTAGCCTTACTTTTATCGTAGATTAAAATACTTTGCATGATTTATTACAAACATTTTCCTCTGTATTATCACAACTCAGAAATAAGATCCTTTGTTGCAGCTTCTTCGTGTTAGTGTGGAAGCTTCTAATTAAAGATAGCTGGAACAAAACTGCTGTTGTTTCTGAGCTGCTTTGCTTATTTCCTTTCTTCTGTATCTGAGATCTATCATTTAAAACAGCCTTTCCCCAAAACGTAAGGAGGCCTCTTTTTCAGGAAGGAGCCTTGCGACATTTTAATATATGAATTCACCTTACCAAGGGTGCAGAATAAAATAGCACAAGTGTCTGTGTCAAGGTTAAAGAGTAAAGAGAATCACTTTGGTAATTAGAGGTGTCACTCATGTGCAGAAACTTTATAAGAGACCTCTGGAGGCATGTACCAACATATTAGCTTACTACATGGAAAAATAAATTGAAAAAGAAAAGCCCTGAAGTAATGAAACCTGACTACATTTTCAAAGCAACTGCTGTTTTTAAAAGAATATACTTCCAAAAACAGAAGGCAAAAAGTGATATATAACAATATATTTATATTTGCATATAGGTTGTGCCATCCAAACTAGAGCAACTTACTTTTTTAAAAATGTCAAAATATAAAGGGGTACAAATATTTTTGTTATGTGGATACATTGTATAATGTTGAAGTCAGGGCTTTCAGTGTGCCTGTGACCTGGATGGTGTTCTTTGTACTTGACAGGCAAGTTTTTATCCCCCACCTCCGTCCCATCCTCTCTCCTTCTTAGTTTCTAATGTCCTTTATGTCTCTGTGCCCATGTGTACCCATCATTTAGCTCCCACTTGTTAGTGAGAACATGTGATGTTTAGTTTTCCATTTCTGAGATACTTCGCTTAGGATAATGGACTCCAGTTCCATCCAAGTTGTTGCAAAAGACATTATCTCATTCTTTTTATGCATATTACTGTAAAATTACACTTATATGGGTAAAATATTTGAAAATAAATGTAGAATTTTTTTGTGGCTGGCATCTAGGTATGGAATCATCTAGGTATAGATTAAGAAATCAATATATATTAACTTGAAACTCCTACCCATGCGTCCACTTGAAATGTACTCAAACTTACGCTTAATAGTAACATAGAAGCTCCTGCTTTCTATTTTTACTGATTTCTCTTCATACCACTCCGTGGAAACTGTAAAACATTCTTTATTAAAATTATAACATTGTTTTTATTTAATTAATTTTACTACTATGTGCTCAAAGGGGCAAAAGTTAGTTTTAGATATAAGCTAAAAGCTATCAAGAAACTCCATCATTTGTATATACCTATACAGTTGCTGTAAGTGGTCTAGACATTTTCTTTACTACAGAATTAAAGTTGCAACTGCAACTGTTGTCTGGAGAGTGTGTGTTCAATTTTGAACAAGGAAAATAAGGTTTTAATATTTCAGATTGTTATGGTGATATTAAAAGGATGTATTTTGTGAAGTGATATTTCTAAAACACTTTTCAATAATGGAGATTAATTGTGCCCCTCGGGTATTTTTGTGCAAGTAAATAAGAGTGATTTATGTTCCAACTAAACAAAATAACTACAAGGAAAATGCAGTGATTTCTTTTCTTCATGTTAATGAATATTTTGAAGATTGTTAATTTATGGTTACAAATCTAGACATTTTGCAATTAGCTGAGATGTTAAGTCACAAGTTTTACATCTATGAAAGCTACTGTTTTATAGTAGTGACAATTTGCTTTGTGAGTCAATGTGTATGATGAAAAGTGACCCATTACTTGCAATAGAAAGTGGTAATAATTCATCATAGCAATTATCTGTTGCTGTAAGAAATTTCATATGTTTTTTTGATTTTAATGATTTCTAAACAAGGCCTATAAATATGCTATGTAATATTATCACATTACCAAGGACATCCTTTCAAGTTTAAGTGCTGAAAAAGGGTCTATTGAATTAAGTAGTAAATTATCAACTTACGAGGCTTTTGCTGCAATAGTTATGTACACAATGAATTTCAGTGGTTTAGTATTGTGACTCTCTAAGTCTATTTTGGGCAGCTAAAGCAGAATACCTGAAACTGGATAATTTATAAAGAACAGAAATTTATTGACTCATAGTTCTGGAAGCAGGAAAGTCCAAGATCGAGGGGCTGCATCTGGTTGTATCAAGGGCCTTCTTGCAGCAGTGTAACATACCAGAAGGCATCACATGAATGAGAGATCAATAACTAACCCATTCCCGTGATAATGGCATGAACCTTTTCATAAGGGCAGAGCCCTCATAACCTATTCACATGTTGAAGGTCCCACCTCTCAACATTGTTGCATTGTTGCTTCATTGCATTGTTGGGAATTCAGTTTCCAACAAATGAACTTTGAGGCAGACATTCAAATCATAACACATTGTATCCCAACCCTCTCCTCCCCAAAACCCAAAACTATAATACCCACTTATAGAGTATTATAGAATATTTGAAATAATAAAATGAGACAATGTCTTTAAAGCATCTTTCTCATTTCGTGAACTTGGAATTAAATCAACACAGCCCAAGTTGATTAGAGCTCATGTTCAGGTACCATCCTGTTCCTTGCATTAAAGCAACAATTTTCTATAGTTCGAGAGTTTTATTTCATACTGGAAATCCAAAGAGCGCAGAGTACTACCCCTGTCTTAGTTGTTGAGGGAACCTGTCAAGAATTGTGAAGAGTATGATGTTTTATTCCACTTGCTAGCTTACAAGTTAGCCTGCCAATTTCACGAATACTGGCAAAAGATAGGATACTCCTGGGACATAAATAAATAACTTTATTTTTCAAAGGAATCATAGCCAGAGTATCAGAATTGTCTTGTGTTAGTTCCCAAGCTCCAGTTCCCACAAGCTAGCACAAAGAGGGCCAGATGATAGCTGTACCCAACTCTGATCCTAGGGATACAAATCATTCACAATGGTCAGAAAACATATCTGGGCTTGGCTTTGGAGAGAGGTATTATCTTTATGCTACTGGATAGTAAGCACTTTACTTCAGAGGGAGACATTATGTCTATCTTGCACTGCTTTTTCCTATACATGTTGGGTATTTCTTATCTGAAATGCTTGGGACCGGAAGTGTTCCAGGTTTTGAATTTTTTTTGCATTTTGGTATATTTGCATTATACTCACCAGTTGAGCATCCGAAATCTGAAAACCTTAAATCTGAAATGCTCCCATGAGCATTTCTTTTGAGCATAATATTGATGCTCAGAAAGTTTTGAAGCATTTCATATTTCAGATTTTTGCATTTGGGATACTCAACATGTATAAGCATCTGTTAAAACTTAGTCCAGAAGAAAAGGGCTACGAGTGTTTTACTTGCAAGATGGACAGAAGCATGAGAGACCCACAGATATTTGTCTCTCAGCACAACCCATGAAGATACAATGAAAGACCACATATTTTATTATTCTTATCAGTTTCTACCAACTATAGCTCTTTAGCTCAATTACTTCAGCAACAGGGAACTGAAAAGTAAAAACTTATTTAAGGAGTGAAAAGCAGAGAACTGATTTATGTGCTTCTATTAGTACAATTGTCTTGATTCTTTTTAGAAAATGTATTTTATTTTATTTTTAATTTTTTTTTATTTCAGCATATTATGGGGGTACAAATGTTTAGGTTACATATATTGTATTTGCTCCCCCTCCCCAGTCAGAACTTCAAACATATCCATCCTCTAGACGGTGCGCACCACGCACCCATTAGGTGTGTATGTACCCATCCCCTCCTGCCCCTCCCACCTGGCCGACACCTGATGAATGTTACTGTTATATGTGCACTTAAGTGTTGATCAGTTAATACCAATTTGATGGTGAGTACATGTGATGTTTGTTTTTCCATTCTCGGGATACTTCACTTCGTAGAATGGGTTCCAGCTCCATCCAGGATAATACAAGAGGTGCGAGATTACCATTGTTTTTTATGGCTGAGTAGAACTCCATGGTATACATATACCACATTCTATTAATCCACTCATGTATTTTTATTTAGAAATTTTAAGTCAATTTGTGTTTTTTAAGAGGGGAAATTTTCATAGAATTTAGTCAACTCAGCAAAAATCTCATAGATATACTAAATATTCTAATTCTGTTTCCCATGCATATTTATTTATTTATTTATTTTTTGAGACAGAGTCTCACTCTGTTGCCCGGGCTAGAGTGCCGTGGCATCAGCGTAGCTCACAGCAACCTCAAACTCCTGGGCTCAAGCAATCCTCCTGCCTCAGCCTCCCAAGTAGCTGGGACTACAGGCATGTGTCACCATGCCCGGCTAATTTTTTCTATATGTTTTTAGTTGTCCAGCTAATTTCTTTCTATTTTTTTTTAGTAGAGACGGGGTCTCACTCTTGCTCAGGCTGGTCTCGAATTCCTGAGCTCAAACGATCCGCCCGCCTCGGCCTCCCAAGTGCTAGGATTACAGGTGTGAGCCACCCCACCTGGCCCCCCCATGCATATTTAGGTTCTCATATAATAATCATACTGAAGACTTAAAATATACAGAGAATATGCTGGGCCAGTGCAGTTCTGCAGCATAATATATCCCTGAATTTTCTTGCATTTATTCAATATACATAATTTCTCCTATCTAACATTTACTTGAGATAGACTCTTGTGATTTAATTAGAGGAATGGTATTTGGGGCCAAAAATTAAAAAGCAATATTTAGTTTTAGTAAGTAATTAATGACTGAACTAATGGTCTAATCATTTTTTTTACTTTACTTTTATGTTTTTACATTAGAATAAAAACACTGAACAAAACAAAATAATAGGGAAGAGATGTTTCCCATTTCTAGCCAGCGAAGTTTCTAATGATTTTGTGATCTGTTTACAGAATTCTTCTAAGGTTTGTATGGTCTTTCAAAATACAAAATATTCAAGGCAATTAATTTTGAGAACCATCTTTGGCAACATATAGCAATATTTGATTTCCTTATCTAGTAATAACAATGAACTAAGGAAATTTACTCCCCACCTTGACCCCTAAATAAAGCCCAAGTTAAACTATTCTCTCTAGGTAGTCATTGTATTAAACTTATATCTTTTGCTTAGAATTAATTTTGAATATTAAGTCAATGTGATCCTTATATCTTCTTATTTTATTTTAATTATCTACCTATTAGAAACACTTATAAAAGACCTATTCTTTATAAAGCCTTAATCTTAAAGAAGCTACAGGAATATCAGCTTTAAAGGAAACTTTTTTTAATGAAATAGTAGCTACCAGTATTATTGTTGTATGAGTAAAACTGTCTTTTTATGAATCCTTGTCTAAAAATACTTTGATTTGAGTGGAGATTGATAAACATACTTTAGATACCCATTTCCTTAATTCCTTTCTTCATATATTCATACATTTCTTTCCTTTTTCCCTTTTACATAATACTGAGCATTTGATTTTTTTTAGAAAAGTAATTTTCCTTAATAAACAATGCACTTAAAAATGAAACCACTAATTTATAACAAGTGTAAGAAGTAATTTTTGTGGTTGCTAGGTTATCGCATTTTCCTTTCATATTCGTGTAGTAAGTATGAATACATTTTTTGTACCATAGAGTTGACAGAATAATGGACTGATGTGAGAGTTGGCTGTGCAATATAATGTAATTTGTGAGCTGAGTATGTAAAAGTCATGCTAATGGTAATCTGTTTGCTAAAGTATTCTTGAAAACCGTTGAGGGCATTGATAGTGCAAATCAAATGCACGATTTAAAATGGAGATACTTTTGTTATTTAACAAAGATCTGAACTTGGAGTCCAAAAACCTGGACTTTACCACTTTCTGTGTGAACTTATTTGAGACTCTTAACCTTACTTTTTCCTATCTGTAAATTGATATTATTATAATAACATCTAATTTGTAGGTTTTATTTATTAAATAAGGTTCATGTGTAAAAGTGCTTAATACATACTGGTTGTTTAATATGTACCTCTTAAATATGAATTATTTTTTACTTGACTTTGAAATAGAGAATCATAATAGCTTAAATCTGTAAAAACTTTAGTGTTCTCCTGTAACTCATTAATTCTAATGAGAATCTGGAGACTCATTGTCCCTTCTTCGACATGCTTCCCCTAAATATATACATATGTGTATATATATGTGTATTAAGAGTCTATCATGAGACATATCTGTCAAATGAATTATAAGATTAAGTTTTCATAACTGTCTCACAAATGAGAGAACTGGGAGTTACAAAAAGTAAATGTTTTACTCAAGATCACATAACCAGAAAGGACAAGGGTAGGATTCACACCCACATCTGTCTGACTCCAAAGGTCAAGTACTTTTTATGATATTATTCTGTTTCTCAAAGTTCAGATATTTTTTTCAGCATTGAACATCACTTAGGAGTTTCTGGGATTAGGCACTGCTTCATACAACATTCCCATCTTCAACCAAGGTTTATTATTAAATATAAAGCATCATAAAAGTATAAATATTTCATTTTTAAATTTAATTTTATTTATATTTTTACCTTGCTATAAAGAAGGACTTAGAATCTAAGAAGGCTTAGATTTGAATGTGATCTGATACACTTCCTTTTAATTGGTGATATTTCAAATTAAACAATCAAACCAAATTCTGAAAACATGACTCAAGAAGATTTAGGCATTGGTAAGATTCTTTATCCTGTTAACCATTTGTCATTTTTTTCTATTATTCACTTAATATGAGAAAATTTGCAACATCTAAAGCACCAAAATTCTCTGATAATATTGATTCTTCTCTTCCCTGAAATGAGCATATTAAAATAATTGTGTGTTGAGTGGAAAGCGCTCTCTTATTAGAACAAAATATCTGTATATAAATCATTAGTTTTCATCTTAAATAATATTTAACTTAACAAAATTAACTTAAGATGGAAAAAAGCAATTGAATAGCCATATTCTATTAAAGAAAGTACTGTAAATTTATAATCCAAAAACGTCCCACAAAGAAAACTCCAGACGCAGAAAACTTGGCAGATCAATTCTATCAAATATTTGAAGAAAAAAATAATAGCAATATTACACAAACTCTTTCGACATTAAGGAGGAAATATTTTCCAATGCTTTTGATGGGGCAGCATAACTCTGATATACAAACCTGACAAAGAGATGACAAGGAAGAAATTAAAGATCTTTACTACTTATGAACGTAGTACAATTTTTTTTGATTATTATGAAGTTGTACCCAGAAATATATTAAAAAACATTATAAATCGTGATGGATAGAGTATTCCTAGGATTACAAGGTTGGTTAAACATTCGAAAATCAATCAACTAATTGATCATATTTATAGAATAAAAAATGAAAAAAGTGCATTAATGAAGGCAGAACAAAACCACTAGACACAACACTCATTTATATTTTTAAAAGGCAGGACTACAAGAGAACTTTCAATATTTTATGAAGTGCATCTGTGAAAACCGTACATCTTTCTAATTTCATGCTTATAGGTAAAACATTGGACACTTTTTCCCTAAGACTGGGAATAAGGCAAGTTCTCTTCTTACTCCTCCACTATACATTGCACTAGATTCTTAGCCAGTGTAATTCAGCAGGAAAAATAAGTAAAATACATACAAATTGGAAAAAAGGAACTAGAAGTGTAATTGTTTTCATATTACATAATTATGATTTTAACATCACTAAGAAATCTACAAAACAACTACTGAAGGTTATAGCATAGAATGCCAATATAGCATATAGTTTTATATATATGTATATAGTCATACTATACAGGATATATATTACAGCATCTGGAATCGATCTAGAATACCAAAATAATCTTGATAAACAACAAATTTTGAAAACTTAGCCTATGTTATTTCAAGATTTTCTATAATGCTAATAGTAATCAAGCCATGTGATATTGCCTTAAGAATAGTGAAACATGAAAGAGTGCAGAAATTTACCTGCACACATATGGTCAATTGTTTTGTGACTAAGACTTCAGCAATTCAATGAAGATAGGAAAGCCTCTTCAATAAATAATTCTCAAATCACTGGATATTTACATTAATATATATGGACCACATATATATTAATACATATACACATATATATACATACACATATATATAAAACTCATATCATTTCATTTCATATATACAATTAATTCAGGGTAGATCACTGACCTAATCCAAAAACTGGAACCATAAACCTTAATTTGGGGGTAGGAGACGATTTTATAGGCAAAAAAATAAAAGGCACTAACAATGAAAACAATTGGTAAGGTTTCTGCTCAACAAAAGACACAATTAAAATATGAATAGATAACCCACAGAGTAAGAGAAAGTAATCACTATCTCATAACTGTTAAAGAATTTCTATCCAATATAAATAACTTTTGTGAATCAATTTGAAAAGGAAAAAGAACACAATGAAAATAGGAGACTTACTGTGAGCTCCAAAAATACGCTCAATGTTATAGTCATCATTAGGAAATGAAAACTAAAACTCAAGATCAAAGTTTTACACCTGCTATAATGGTTTTCAAACACATATACACAAACACACCTATTGACAATACCAAATCTTGGTAAGGATGTGGAATAATTATAAACTGTATCTCCCTTACACCACACTTTTCTGATGGGAAAAGTATGTGTAAAATGGTACAACAATTTTAGAGAAGTGTATTAAATATGTATCTATTCTATGACCAAGCAACTTGATATCTACCTAAGAGCAATGAAAATATGTGTCCACCAAAATACTTGTGCAAAACTGTTCATACCAGCTTTATTCATATTAGTCAATAACTACCTGGAACAGCTCAAATAACCCTAGGGATAGAAGGGAAAAATTAATTTTCTTATAATCATACAATGAAATACTACATGGAAAGAAAAAGCAGTAAACTTCCAATGCAGGCAAAAATGTGGATGAATCTCAAAAAGTCTATATTAAGCTAAAGAAAACCAAGCATTAAAGACTATATATCATATTTTAATAATTGGTATATACTAATATATTTGTGATTCCACTTATACATAGTTCAAAAGAGGGCAAACCTATTTTGGTGGTTGATCAGACAGTTATTGACTCTGGGTAGAGGGGGAATGATTGGCTGGAAAAGAGTGTGTAGGAAATTTGTGGCATGATGGAAAAAGTTTATATCTTCATTTGAGTGGTGGTTACATGAGCTTATAATACAATTAACAAAACCTATCAAATACTGTACTTAAAATCTATGTATTTATTTTTATATAAATTATAATTAAAATGCAACTAATAAGAATTGTAGAAAATTTAGACATTTAGAATGATTTTATATACGTAATATATAGTATATATATACTTTTCCCTTTACAGTTTACCTCATTTGTAATCAGATTACTGTGAAAATAAATTCTTAAAAGTATTGTGTGAAGTTAGGGTATACTTTAAAATAACTTAAAGAGTGGAATTGGAATATTCCTAACACAAAGAAATGATTAATGCCTGAGGTGATGGATACTCCAATTACCAAGATTTGATTAATTCACATTGTATGCCTTTATCAAAACATCACAGGTACCCTATAAAGATATATTTAATGCAACTATTATGTACCCATAATAATTAGATTTATTTAAAGTCTTACATGTTTCAGCCACAAATCTCACTTACATAATTTTTGGGTGGTGTAAGATAATATAAGAAGCTTGATATAGAATGTACACTGATCAGTAATTTATTTATATTTTAAAAAGTGTTATGTTCCAATCAGTATTTCTTATTGGTAAATCAGTTCTACATGGGAAAATAGCCAAAATTCCAAACTTTGCAAACTTAATAAACAAAGAGAAATGTATTTGAATACTGGAGGCCACACTGAAGCTATTTCCAAGAGGGTAATAGGATTTTGGACTTCAGAGATTCAATGTTGTGGTCAAGAATAAAAGATTTGGATTTCTAAGAAATCATAAGCCGTGCAACAAGACTGAAACATAAAGTGGAGGCTGAATGACAGCAATTTTCCAAATTTATTATCTATTTATCAGAAAGTTTTATGGTAGTTACACAACATTTTCCTCCCCTTGGTCTCTTTTAAACTCCATTGAACTTCTGGGTAAAATTTAGAATAATTTGGTCCATTGGATACGATGACAACTCTCACACCAAACAAAAATAAAACGAAAGCTTTTTCCTTTCTCTTCCTTGCTATTTTCTGAGCATTTTATCTTTGATTATGGTTTAAAAGGCCACTATCTCCTCAGAAGTACAATGTTGTGTATCTTTTTAGATCGACTTTGTGTGTGAAAAGGGGGAATATCTGAAATTAGTAAGGCGATGATTTATATTGGAGGAAGTGCTGCAGAACTTCATGCAAATATATACCTATGCTCTTTTTGTAATGATTAAAGTATGCACAGCAAGTGTGTAAATTTTTAAGATCTCTAAAGAATGAGTAGATAGAAATTTTATTTGTAAAGCAATTCTTGAAGCCTGAAATGCTTTTTTCTACTTGAAAAATTTGAATGAGAACTACTGGAAGAAAATATTTGTATTCAGATATGTTGGATCACTCGTGTGTGTGTGTGTGTGACTCTGCTGCCCTCCACCAGTTTGAGATGGAAGACACTGTGTTGGGCTATGGAGTTACCCTCTCTTTTGTTGCTTGTAGTTTGCGTGGAGGAGTTGGTTATCAAGGTATTGCATTACCTTTGTATTAGGCTCTAAATCCCCGAATGGGGTATACAAGTGCCCCAGTCTTTGGGATATGTCTTGCCACTTCTACGGGTTACTTGAGCCCTATTGCCACTTTAGGTGGAGTGAGAAGAGCAACAGGTTCCTGTGAGCCGAAAAGCATATACTTCTGTGGTTGCTTGATCTGCAGCTAGGGAAAAGCTGCTAATGTGTTATTCAGGGCTCTTTCACCACACTTGCGAGGCAGCCCCAAGTTGGGGTTATCAATTGGTTCAATTGCTGAGGACTCTGGCCAATATTTTGCTTCCTAGACCACAGGCCCCAAAGCTGGCAGCTGCCTGGGCGCCAAGGGCGAGCCCTTGTGTTATGATCTTATCAGATGATCAAAACCAACCCGCTGGACCGAGTCTACAATCTGTCCCCTTTTGCTTTGTTCCAGGGGCCCACAGATTCAAGCCAGTCACACAGGGAAAGTGACTTTTCTCCTTTCTGCCTGCCTCCAACGGCCCAGTCTGCACTGCCGGGCTAGGGGAGGGGCGTTGGCTGTGACCACTGCATGTCCCACCCCAGAAAAAACGTGTTCTCTCTTTTCTCCCCTCCTCCAAGGGCAGGGTCTGCCATGCCTGAGGAGAAGCCAAACCACGCGGCTGGGGGAGGGGCACTTCCCGCCATGCGCTGGGCTCTCAGCCCAGAAAGCGGAAGCGGCTACTCTGGCTCGTGACTCCGCCCCTCTGAGGGCGGGGCTTGTCCCTTTGGCGGGAAACACCAGCAGCGCGTCAGGGCGAGGGCGCTGGGGCGGGGGAGGGGGCCACCACAGGTCTCAGCCCAGAAGCAGGTATGTGTATTTTTAAATTATTTATTGAGCTAGAGAGTCAATGGGTACTGTAAGGTTTTTTGGATGGTCGGTGCCAGAGAAAGACAGCGGAGCAGTGTTGAAAGGGTTAAGTAAGGAGGCCTTATTGGGGAGCTCCTGGGTGAGGGTAACCGGTCCCAAGAGAGGGGGACCCCTGGCGAGGTTCTCGGGTCTGGGAGAGAGGGAGAGACTGGGGAAGTCGAGCTGCCCAGAGGTTTTGTGTGGGCTTATATAAGCTTTAGAGATGGGGGATGGGGGTTTCTTTGGCGGGAAGATTTCAGTGCAAAGAATGAGGAATTTCTTTGTTGCAGTTTTAGGGCGGGTATTGAGAAACAGGAGGGGCTGGTGATATGTGTGGACTCCAGGATCCCAGACCCTTTTCAGGGTAACCATCCAGGTGTGGCCATCCTTTAACTTAGCTGGGCCCTGCAGGCGTTGTCTCAGCAGGTCTCCTGAGCCTCTTCTTTTTCCCTTAGGGAGGGGAGGAGTGCCCGCCACCAGCCTTACAGATACTATGATACTTCAATTATATCTAGGAAATTATATTCTATTTCAAAAATTCTGTTAATTTTTATCCTATTTTTTTTTTTTTTCTATTTCAGTAAGCTAAAAAACCTCTAATGACCCTTGGGAAGACAGTTTTATTCAGCAGAACCGAGGTCTATGGTAGCTGCTTCAATTTTTCCAAAAACATTCGTTTTAAAAAGAATCTTTTGATGTGTTTTAAAAGTCGTGGTATGAAGTGGCTGCCAGTAATTCTGTTAAGGATGTTCGATGAGCACATTGATGGGAATATTTTCAGTTGATCATCATGTTTTCAGCCTTTTTACTGCCTGTCACTTTTTATTTTTATTTTTTTATTTATCTGCCTCCCACCCCTCTAAGAATATTGTAGGAAAAATTTATGCCTTCTCAACTTCAGTCCTCCTCATAAATACTGCTGGCTTCAGTGAGCTGCACTGTGCCTTATTAGTCAATACCTTTCCATCTGCTTTCTGAAAATCTGTTGGAATCTCTAGTCTGCTAATGGCTACCACTTATTCTCTTCATTTTTATGGCTTATAGCTTTAAAAATGCCATTATTCTCATAATTTAGGTCTCAGAAAATAAAGAGTTATATTTCCCAGTTCATCTTCTTCAACAAAAAGTTTCCTTACAATAATTCACTGACACATAGATGACGTTTGGATATGTGACTGGATTTCATTGAAGTTTTGGAAGATGGAAGGTCTTGCAAACAATTTATTCTTATTACAATATGTGTGTGTTCCCAAAAGTGATTTGACTGATTTTTCCTACTATGTGACCATTTGACTATTTTTTCTGTTACATAGCCTACTTTCTCACTATCCACTCTTCTCTTATCTATCCCATAGCCTAAATTTTCCTTATACTTTCATGTAGATTACTGTATCTGTATTGTTTTTTCTTGTCTTTTCCTAATTTTGTCCTCAGGATTTCACCTTCTTCTCAAGTAGTTTATCCACATATTTCCTAAATACTTATTTTTTCCAAAACAAAATCTGGTATCTGCTGTGTTATTTAAGTTGTTTTAAACCTGTTTCATTAAAAACTTCAAGGGTTTGTTTGTACTACTCTGAAAACTCTACTACATAGTATTCAGTAATGTTTACTTTAAGTGGTTTTACCAACAGTGAATACTTCTTGAGCTCCAGTATATACACTGTTATCTGCAAAGAAAAGACCTCACATAAGATGTGCAGAAAGTCCCACAACTTTCTATACCTTATAGGTATGGTTCTCAAGATTTAGCATCCATCAGAATTACCTGAAGAACTTGGTAAAACACTGGATTTTGGGTCCCATCTCATAATTTCTGATTCAATATGTCTGCCTGAAACCCAACAGTTTTCATTTCTATTAAGCTCCTGGGTAGTTCTGATACTACTGAACTGGGGACTATAATATGAGAACCATTGCCTAGAGAATTGTTATTCCATTGATAAGAGTGTAGTGTAAAAAAGTCTAAATATGTCAATAATTTCTGAAAGCATTATCTTATATAATTATGGCATGTTATTATTTTAATAGATATTCAACAGAAAAGAAGGATGTTTGAGGTGGACATAACAGAAAACTCAGTGTATATATGTGTTTGGTGGTTTTACGAATACTCACACACTTAAGTAAAATGATTCAAAGACATGCAAGCTCTAACTCCATCTAATTGTTGCAAATACTATAGGGACTAAATAGAAAAACAGAAATGAAAATAGAACTCATTCTCTGTCAGTCATTGTGTTGTCTCCATGTAAGTCCAATACTTATGAGTTTTATGTGCTAATATGAAAGAAGTATTTATTAAAGATACAATGTTAAACAAAATAAAGCAGTTTTCCCCTTAGCAATCATGAAGTTTATACCAATGCCTGAAATAAAATTAAAATTGTTAGTTTCCCATTCTATAGAGCAATAACGTGAATAGTCTTTATGGAATAATAAAGCTAAATTATGAAAGATTTTTTAGTCGTAAAGAGTAAACTTATAAAGTTTCAGATTTACATTTTTTTTTTAAACTGAGTATGTCTCATGATTTAACTTTTAAGAAAAGTTAGATAGCATGAAGAAATGTTTACTTCGTGAGAATCTGAATTAATCACAAACTGCTTCTTTAATAAATAGCCTTCAAATACTCTGCAGGGGTGTGTGTGTGTGTATGTGTGTGTGTGATGTAGTAAATACAGAACTTTTTACAAAACATTATAAAAAATAAAAATGCTACGTTAGAAAGGCTGGCTTTCACATCATATGTATCAACAAGCTTTGCATTTTTATCTAATGAGCTATATTTTTGGGTGATTTCCTCCAGTGTAATAATAAAATGCAGCTCATCACCTTCAGTCAGTAAAATATCATTTAACATTATATTGTCAGCATTTTGCATGCCATCACATGTTTCTGAAACATGATTTTTTAATGCTCAAATAACATTACGTCATATGAATGTGGCATAAATTAAGCATGTCCCTTTATTGTTGGGAATGTTCTTAAACTTGTTTCCTAATAGTGGAATTGCTGAGTTAAAATATACATATATATATGTATATATAAAAAATATATGTTTTCATGATTCTTAGTAACTTTTACAAAAAACCATTATGTTCCTACTTGCAGTGAGAATGTTTGTTTAAACATATTCTTACAAATGAATAGTCTGCCATTTATATTTTTACAAATTTGATAGGTACAATTATATGTCAATATAGTTTTAATTTTCAGTTTTGTAACTTTGTGGTAACCCATTTTTAACATGATTTTTGGCTAATTGCTTTCTTCTGAAGTTTTAAATACAACTATGGCTTTAGTGGGTGTAATGTACCCTGTAAAAAATGCAGAAAAAGAATTATTAAAATTCTGTAAAGGTTACTATTTTCCTATTTTAAATCTGCTGTTACAGGGAAAATATATGTAAGATTGTTATAGCGGATCTTAATATTTAAAAATTAGATCTCTTTCTCTCTCGCTGTCTCCCTCTCTTTCTCTCTCTCTCTCCTCCTCTTTGTCTCTCCCTTTCTCTCCCTCTTCCTCCTTTCCTCCCTCTACATTTTTTACACTTAGGGAAGGCTTATTTAGAAACACTTACCAAATTCAAAATCAGTCCATAAAAATAGTTTTATAGTTAAAAAAAACTATAGTTCACATGTTATCCAAAATGTGATATGTTAATGTTCTATGTTCTAGAATAAATTATCTTTTTAGGTAATAGAACTCATTATAAACTATATGAACATGTTTATGTGCTTACAGTTTACCAAATCAAAATCATTTCATTTTGCATGTTGAAGCATGATAAATTAACAAAACCTTTGAGATCCCAAAGAGATATCACATGTGAATGAAATCTGCAACATTTAACTTTTGGATTATATTACTGCAGTTATTCTAGGTATATATGAATCAGCTATAAAGTGAGTAACTTCATTTTTAATTTGAGACTAAGATGAGATAATATTTTTTTCAGGGCAAAGCACATTTATTCCAATCAACTCATTACTAAACATTTGTGTGAGAGTGTGTGTGTGTGTTTGTGCATGTTTGTGTGAACTTCATGTGCTTTTCTCTCAGTGGGATAACAGTACCATTCCTGTGAGCATGTGACAATACAAGAGGACTACTGAAAAGAATCTGGAGACATTATTGTTACACAATTAGAAAAACAGAATAGATGGGTGTGTGTGAGAGAGTGAAAGAGAAACAGAGACAGAATACTTGAGTAACTTTTAAGTCTTTTGCATGGGATAAATTAAACATAACTAATTGTAGAATTTATGATTATTAAATATGTAAATATCAAGGGTAAATTTAAAACTCAAAATATGGCATAACTGTTTTGAAAAATGTTTACTGAATGAAAAGCTAAAACAGCCTTTACAACTTGAGAGGTGACTGAATTTTAGTTTATGATTAACTCTCTTCCAGCAGTAAAATTGGCATAGCTCAGATAGGAAGCTAAATGTGACTCCACTGTGATAAGAAATGGGAAAAAATAGAAAAAGTAATTGCTTCAGCAATGATCTAGTTTGGACGTGATGGATTCTTTCAGGTAGAATTCGGTAACCTTTCTGTGGCTGGCACATTCTTCTGAGCACTCGACAAGGTCAAATATTTTAGTGTAGGGAGGTGGAAGCTTTTTAGAAACCTGCTACCATCCAACAAATTGCAACTGAACAGGTGTTAGTGTAGTTGTGTACCAAGACAGTTTTTTCTGTTTTCTGAGCATGAGGTGAAGAGGAACTATCGCCTAAAGATTTTTCTTCCTGATACACTTCAGGAACTAATGAGATCAGTCAGCTGCAGCTAAACAACCTGATGCTGACCCTGCAATTGGTCATCTCCCTCAGCTAGCCCATTTATCTTTAGCTGCTCTCACAGAGGAAATGGCAACGTATATTTAGGACAAAAGAAATAAACTAATTTTATATGATTATTTGAGTAAAGACACAAGACAAGCCAATAGATATAGCAAAGTTTGGCTTTTGGATTTGTCCTGTTTTGCTCCTCTGACCAACCCTACATGTTTGGGGAACTAATCATTTATTTTGACAGACTTATTCTGCATCACACCTTCCACTGAGTTTTCTGAAAAAGCAAAAAGTATTTTGCCCTCTGGCATTCACACACCAGGTGGTCTAATTTTTGCCTGTTGGCTCACAATAGGTGTTTGGAGATTTTCTCCCTGACCTGAGTCTCAAACTGACAGAGAAAAGTAAATCTTGGACAAAAACAACAAAGGATGTGTTTCTTCTACTAGCAAGGTCAGTGTAAATTGTGGAAGATTTATGTACTATGGATTTAGATTAGGATCCTATAAGTGCTTTTGTTTGAACAGAAATGTCAAAATACCAGGGCCTGTTGAATTAGACATATATGTGATTTTTGGAATCCCGTTTTAGATATTAGCTTGTATCACTTCACTCCCTTGATGCTTCATTATTTGCACAAGTGGTACTTGGGGAGTCTCTTGCTTCAGTCTCAGAAGAAACTGGATTAATCACAGATAACTCTTCCTAGCATACTTCCTCTGATAGTGCTACCAAGATATTAATAGCACGGAATAAGATGTTTTTGTCCTCCTAATCATCGGCCTCAAAAGTTGGTCCTTGAGTTTTTTCTTTACTTTCCTTTATTTATATAAAACTCTAAAAATGTATTTGTTTCCTAATTTTCATGTTGTTTGAAGTAGTGTGAACTAGAAGACATTGCCTTCTAGGTGAATTGAAATAGTTTCTTTGTTTCTTTTTCATAATAGTACCTAATTGTATTTCAGTTATGGGGTACCCTCCTATTTTATTGCTTTGAGAATTATTTGGCAAGTCCATGTTCAAGTTATTTGTACTGATTGTGCATTTATTGACTTAGATACTATTTATTTTCAATATTTTCCTTTCCTGTTAGAAAAATCTAAATATTTTTCTCTATTCTTCTATAAAGAACTTTTTAACTCTTTAATCAATTTTCTCTGGAGGCTTTTAGTTTTCTGACATATTTTTGGAGATGAGAAGTAGAACCACACTGTCTGTGACAGGTACGTGAGGATGTTTTCACTACTCTTGATTATTTACATGGTTGTCATCATTGCAACAGAATCACTCATTTTAAATGGATGTTAAGCTTTCTACTTGTTAGATGTCTTAATTTTATTGAATAAGAAAAACTTTACAACTATAGATTTTATGCTGTGTCATATAAAATGTTTCTCCAAAAATTAACAATTGGAAATTTTTTATCTTTAAATAGATAATACATACACATTTCCAAATTTTTAAAAGGATAATTTGGTACCAAGTGATTAGTTTTCCATTAACCTCTCTGGCCCAAACATCAAATTCCTTTTCTAGAATTGTTTATAGATTCACATGCAAATCCTAATTTCCTACCTTTTTAAAATTCAGATTATACCATATTATACACATTATTCTGCACTTTGCTTTGTGTACTTATTATATTTTGGATAACAATTCTTTATTCTTGAAGAGTTCCATATTTTTTTATGACTGAGTATTATTCCATTTTATGGGCAATTTATTTAACACAGGTCCTATTGATAGATATATAAGGTTTTCCCAATCCCGTTTCTATTAAAAACAATGATTCAGGAAAACATTGTGTACATATGTCCTTTCACATATGTGCAAGTACAAGAAGAAGATAAATTTCCAAAAGTGGTAATGCTCAATCCGTAGATAAATGCATTCATATAATTGGTGTATTGCCAAATTGCCTTCCAAAGGAGTTATACCAATGTGTACTTAACCCAGCAGTATTTGAAAGTATTTCTTTCCTTTGTTAAGTGCTCTTGCGAATCTTTAGATCTTTATCATTCTGATAGGCAAAAATGTTTTCTGTTTTAAATGATGTTGAGCATCTGTATATTTTATTTTTCTGTGACCGTTAACATCCTTAGATCATATATTTCACTATGTTCCTTTTATCAGTTTGTAAATGACCTTTCTTTATTAGGGAGAATAGATCTCTAAGGGATTACTTTATTCTACTTTCTTAAGCATGTTCAGAAATTATGATCCAATATGAGTGATTTGATATTATACTAACAGATTTTTATGCATAAATATTTCACATTGTATTTGTGCTTCATCTCTTTTCTGTTTCTAGAAAAAAGTCTATGGTCTAGTACAATTATATTAGGAAGTGGTATTTGGCAGCTATATGAGGAAAGATGTGGATAAGGATGAAATTGGTGATAGTACTATGACTAGATAAACATAACTTGATTGCATAGCTCAAAGTATAATCCAATCTTTGAAAAAATAAGATAGGAGTCTAGAAAGAGAAATCCCATGCCCATTTAGGAATCCTCATGTTTCAGGCTGCTTTTGCCATTCTGCCACATGTCCTAATTCTGTAAATCCTGTGCTTGAATTTGTTAGTTTCCTAGGGCTCCCATAACAGTATCACAAATTTGGCGGCTTAAAACAATACAAATGTATTACCTACCGCACAGTTCTGCAGACTAAAAGTTAAAAAAAAAAAACAGTCAAGATTTCAGCAGAGTTATGTTCCCTCTGAAACTTGTAGGAGGAAATCCTTCACCTTTTCCTAGCTTGTAATAGTGGTTGGCTTTCAGCTAAATCACTCTAATATCTGCCATTGTCATCATAAGGCATTCTCCTTGTGTGTATGTGTCCACATTTCCCTCTTATTACCAGGTGACCAGTCATATTGGGTTAGGGTCCCCCCAATGATCTCAGCTTGATCACATCCACAAAGACCTTATTTACATACAAGGTCACATTCACAGGCACTGGGAGTTAGGACTTCAACATATTTGGGGCCAGGGGGAGCACATTTCTACCCAGAACATTGAGTAATAGAAGGTAACCCTGGTGCTTCAGTAATCTTACAGAAATAATGTCACAGTGTAAGCTCTGTGTTCTAGAGTTTGTTATTTATATATACCTAAAACTCTATGGAATATACGCATGTATATATTTAGATTATAGTCTACCATAAATATTGATATTCTTGGCTTTAGAAAAATTCAGTAAAGTTTTTTTTTTAATTTCCTGCAAATTGAGCTGGACTCATCTATGATTTCATTATTTCTGTCTGTCACAATCAATTTGAGAAAGAAGCATATTTTAATATTGTATTTTTTCTTTATTCATGACGGGCATAGTCAAGCAGCGATTAGTTCATGTGATTCATTTTATTGCATTTAATAGAAATTACTAACCAGAATTACAGCTCAAGTCTGTTGACAGGGAACAAATCACAGCAAATGAATCCAACAGAAATCAATATGCTGATTCATTACCAATGAGCTTTCACCAAGAGTCCCAGCTAGCTGAAAACTTCACACCATATTGTTTTATATGAACCAAATGTCAATGGTAAAATTAACTTCTAAAAATCATCACAGAAATGTGCTCTATTTTAATATCAGAGCTTTGCAGATTTTTAAAAATTGAAGCAAATTTATGTCTTCAGTTTTTGCTCCTATCATTTGTTTTAAAGTACACTTTTTCCCACATCTCAAAGGTCATCTCTGACTCTTAAGATTTTTATAATATCTGTTTCTAAAAATATTTACTAAATTTTATGTACTGGTACATTCACTTGACTATGATGTTCTCTTATATAATATTTTAATAGTTTTCTCATGAATTCAAACATAGTGTACATACACAGATGCACACGCACATGCATGCACATAGACACACACATGTCCACAGCACAAAGTCTAAAACACATTGAAAGATGATTCAAAGAAATGATGATGGATATACATAAATATAAAAATAAATATGAGTATGTACATTTCAGCTTTTGGATATGACATCTAATTCAACTCCAAATTTCCCTAATTATACTGTCATGACTCATGAATACCTGCTCTTACCTACAAGTTCATTCTTAGAAATGAAGTAGGTAGAAAGTGGGATGTTGGGATAAGAAGTATAGCAATTTTTTTGTGGATTTTTAAAAATAAAATTAAGAAAAAACTATTTTTAAATAGTTTTAGGTTCACGGAAAAATTGAACAGAAGTCACAGAGATTTCCCGTATAGCCTCTGCTCCCACACACACATACCATCTCACATTACCAACATCCCCCACCAGAGTAGTACATTTGTTACAATTGATGAAGGAAGGTACCTGGACACATAATTATCAACAAAGTTCATAGTTTACATTAGGGTTCATTCTTGGTGTTATGCAATATATGGGCTCCAACAAATTTTTAATGACATATATCCGCAATTACAATATCATGCAAAATATTTTGACTGCCCTAAAAATCCTCTGTGATCTGCCTATTCATCCCTCCTTCCGTCCCTCCTCACATAACCTCCGGAAACCACAAACCTTGTTAGTGTCTCCATAGTTTTGCCTTTTACAGAATGTCATATATGCATTTATGTTTCCTCCATGTCTCTTCATGGCTTGATAGCTCATTTATTTTTAGTGCCAAATAATATTCTAGTGTCTGGATATACGGTAATTTATTTATCCATTCATCTACTAAAGGATGTCTTGGTTGCTTCCAAGTTTGGGCAATTGTAAATAAAGCTGCTATAAGCATCCATTTTCAGGTTTTTGTGTGGACATAAGTTGCCACCTCCTTTGGATAAATAACAATGAACATGATGGCTGAATCATATGATAAGAGTATATTTAGTTTTCTAAGAAGTCGCCTGTCTTCCAAAGCCTCTGTAACAATCTGGATTCCTACTCAAAATGAATGAGACTTCCTGTTGCTTCACATTCTGGCCAGAATTTAGTATTACCGGTTTTCTGGCTTTGGGCCATTTTAATAAGTTTGTGGAAGTATCTAATTGTTATTTTAATTTACATTTCCCTAATGATATATGATGTGGAGTATCATTTTTATATGCATATTTGCCATCTTTATATCTTCTTTGCTGAGGTACCTGTTAAGGTCTTCGGCCCGTTTATTAATCATGTTGTTTATTTTCCTCTTGTTGAATTTTAAGTGTTCTTTACAGATTTTGTATAAGTCCTTTGTCAAATATTTCTTTTGCAAATATTTTCTCCCAGTCTGTTGCTTGTTTTTCCATTCTCTTGACAGCATCTCTCACAGAGCAGAATTTGTAATTTTAACGAAGTCCAGCTAATCTTTTTTTTCTTTCATGAATTATGCCTTTGGTGCCATATCTGAAAAGTTACCACCAAACGCAGGGTCCTATAGATTTTCTTCTATGTTATTTTCTAGAAGTTTTATAGTTTTGAATTTTACATTTAGGTCTGGGTTCTATTTTAAGTTAATTTTTGGCAAAGGTGTGTGTCTAGATTTTATTTTTTGCACGTGAATATTCAGTTGTTCCAGCACTGTTTGTTGAAAAGACTACGCTTTCATTATTGTATTCCCTTTGCTCCTTTGTCAAAGATCAGTGCACTATGTTATGCGGGCCTATTTTCGTGCTCTTTATTAGTTCCATTGCTCTATGTGTCTATTCTTTTGCCAACACCTCACTGTCTTGATTGCTGTAGCTTTATAAAAAACTTTGAAGTCCAGTAGTATCAGTCCTCCATCTTTTTTCTTCTTCAACATTGTGTTAGTTATTCTGAGTGTTTTGCCTCTTCATATAAACTTCAGAATCAGTTAGTAGATATCCACAAAATAACTTACTGAAATTTTGACTGAGATTTCATTGAATCTATAGATTAACTTGGGAAGAAATGTCATCTTGACAATACTGAATCTGCCTATCTATGAACATGAAATATCTATTTATTTATTAATAGTTTTGATTTCTTTCATTAGAGTTTAGTAGTTTTCCTCATATATATCTTGTATATATTTTGTTAGATTTTATACCTAAATGTTTCATTTTGGGGGATGCTTATATAAATGATATTGTGATTTTAGTTTCAAATTACTGTTGTTCATTTCTGGTATATAGGAAAGCAATTAACTTTGTATATTAACCTTGCATCCTGCTACTTTGCTATAATCTGTTTTTAGTTACAGGATTTTGCAAAATGCATTATTTCTGCATCTATTGATATAATCGTGATCTTTTCTTCTTTAGCCTATTGATGTGATGGACTACATTTATTGATTCTGGAATATATCCTAGGACTATAAGGCTGCTATATAATTCTTTTGATGCATTATTGGATTTGATTTGCTAATATCAAATTCAAGACATCTGCAACTGTGTCAATAAGAGATATTGGTCTATAGTTTTCTTGTAGTGTCTTCATCGAGTTTTGGATTTAAGATAATGTTGGCCTCATAGCATGAGTTAGAAAGTATTTACTTTGCTTCTATCTTCTGAAAGAGATCACAGAGGATTTATATAATTTCTCCCTTAAATGTTTGTAGAATTGATGAATGAACCCATCTGAGCCTGGTGCTTTCTGTTTTGGAAGGTTATTAAATATTGATTCAATTTCTGTAATACATATTGGCCTATTATGATTGTCTAATTCTTCTTGTGTGAGTTTTGGCAGATTGTGTCTTTCAAAGAATAGGTCCATCTCATCTAGGGTATCAAATTTGTGGGCATAGAGTTGTTCATAGTATCCCTTACTATTCTCTTAATGTCCATGGAATATGTATTGATGTATCTTCTTTTATTTCTGATACTATTAATTTTGTCCACTCTCTTTTTTTTCTTAGTCTTACTAAAGGCATATCAATTTTATTGATTTTTTTCAGAGAATCAACTTTTGATTTCATTGACTTTCTCTATTGATTTTCTGTTTTCAATTTCATTGATTTCTACTCTGGCTTTTATTATTTATTTTCTTCACTTACTTTGAATTTAATTTCCTCTCCTTTTTCTAGTGTCCTAAGATGTAAACTTAGATTTTTGATTTTAGATCTTTCTTCATTTCTAATATACACATTCACTGCTATAAATTTCCCTCTACGCATTTATTTCATTACGTTACAAATTGTAATGTTATTTTTTTTATTTATTCAAAATCTGTTTTAATTTCTTTTGAAGTTTCTTCTTTGACCCATGTGCTATTTAGAAATGTGTTGTTTCATGTATTTTGGGATTTTCTGGTTACCTTTCTGTTTTGGACTTCTAGTTTAATTTCACTGTGGTCTGAGAACAGACCTTGTTTTACTCTGATCCTAAATTTTTAAAAATATGTTGTATGGCCCAGAGTGTGGTTTATGTTGGTGAATGTTCTATGTTAGCTAGAGAAGTATGTGTATTCTGATGCTGTTGAATGAAGTACCCAATAGCTGTTAATTATAGTAAGCTGATGGATAGTGCTATTGAGTTCAAATACATTCTTACTGATTCACCGCCTCCTGGATTAGTCAATTTCTGACAGGGAGGCACTGAAGTTTCCAACTATAATGCTGGATTCATCTATTCCTCCTTGCTGTTCTATCAGGTTTTGCCTCACGTATTTTGATATTGTGTTGGTAGGTGTGTACATATTAAGGAATTTTTTTGTCTTTTAGGAGAATCGATCCCTTTTTCAGTAGGTAATGCTGCTCTTTATCTCTGATACTGTCCTTGCTTTGACTTCTGCTCTGTCTGAAATTAACATAGCTATTCCCATTTTCTTCTAATTAGTGGTAGCATGATATATCTTTCTCCATCCATGTACTTTTAATTTACATGTGTTTTTACACTTAAAGTGCATTTCTTCCACACAACATATAGTTCAGTCTTGTTTTTTGACATACTCTAAAATTTCTCTTTTAATTGGTTCATTTATACCATTGATAAAGTGTTTATTGATATAGTTGGATTAATATTTCCCATATTTGTTATGTTTTCTACTTGTTGCCCTTGCTCTTTGTTCTTACTTTTGTCTTCCACTCTTTTTCTGCATTTTTTAATTTCAATTGATCAATTTACATGATTCCATTTTCTTTTCTTTCTCAGCATATCAGTTATACTTCCTTTTTGTTTGTTTAATTTTGGTGGTTTCCTTAGAGTTTGTGATATACATTTACAACTAATCCAAGTCCACTTTCAAATAACCTTTTGCAGTTTCATGGTTATTGCAAGTACCTTATAATACTAATTACTCTCTCCCAATCCTTGTATCATTGCTATAATTCATTTCACTTATAGTAATTAAATTCAGTTCATTGATTGAATTTTATAGAGTATTTACCTTATGCTAAAAACCAGGCTGAGTCTTATAAATAAAAAGAAGTATGGACCATGCTCTTCATGACTCATAGTATAATTTTAAAGTTACTATATTATATGACAAATTCAGAAGGAAATTCTTCATTATATCTTCAGTGATATAAATCTATATCCGAAGAAGTAGTCATGCTTCCCCTATATGCACGGCATTGTGCCAGGTGCTATGGAAGTTAGCCAGAAGTAAAGAGAAAGTCCTTTGCCTTCGGACTCCCTTATTTAACTGGGAAGACAAGCCTGAAAGTGAGATGTCAAGTCATAAGAAAAACACATAGTGTTAAGGATTAATTTTCTTATAAGCAGTATAAGTAGTACTTATATAGCTTTCCAAGGAGTTCAGGTGAAGGGTCATCACTTTGACCAAAAGGGATAGGACCATGGAAAGAACAAAGCCCTTGGCTTTATGCTTTGGACAAAAATTAATTTGGATAAACTTTTAAACTCATGATTCACGATATGTGATCCCTCATTCAGATTTCAGTAGGGTCTGTGTGTGGGCTTTGTATACTTTGAAAGAATAGCAAATAATTAGAGCTAACTTTAACCAATAACTCAATATGTTTTGGGTATTGTCCTAAGCACTGTAATGATTATAAGGATGATCTGATATAGGTACTATTATCATGATCACTTTAGTATGTGAAATTGAGGCATAGGGAGATTATGCAACTCTCCTTGGTTCACATAGGTCAGAAGTGATGAGTGTAGTCAAATCTAGGCAGTCAAATGACAAAGCATACCCACACTTTATCCTCTCCCCCTATTTAAGATAAAAGCCTGATAAAGACGGTCAGTATGTTCAAATTAATATTTTAAATCAGCATCTTCCTGTAATAAATGTCCAAATTATATTAGATCTTAGAGCCAAATGAATTACAGTGGATTAAACAAACTAACTGAATATGGTTCACCATTTTCTTAGATTGATTTTATATCACAAAAGTCAACCTTTCAAATAATTGTGAAATATAAAAATGAATACAAGCTAAACCAGGTAACAAAAAAACATCCAATTTCTTCATAGTGAAATTCCAGTATCCTCACTTTTTGAAATTAAAATAAATTAGGCAAAATGTTTTTTATATTTAGTCTATAGGATAATCTCTTGTTTATTAATCATTTATTAATCTTAGCTATGTATTTTTATTTATTTATACTTACTGCTTATAAATATTTCTTTGCTAATACAAAAATATAGCGTATGATTGGAAATTGTAAAAGAACGGGGTCTTTATTGCATTATATATTACTAAATTTTATCACTTCAGCTCTCTTCCAAAGTATTTTGTGGGTTCTAAATAATTCAAATTCACTTGTGATGAAAAAATAGAGATTGGATATCTTTCCATTTCTGGAGTAAATTATCTTTGTTGCATTCAGGGTTATGGAAGTATCTGGGAGAATGTGCAAGGGCAAGAATGTGTACAAGCAAGGGGTGAACCACTTGGATGGCTCCAGCAAAGCCTTTCAGTGGGCAGCAAAAATTCTGCTTAAAGTCTTCTCTGGCCATTCTATTCAGAAGTAATTTTTCCTTTATTTCAACTGTGGGAACAGTTATAGGGTATGTCTCTGGTAGGACTCTGTCGTACCTTAGAGTAAGTGTGAGTTCAGGGACCTTGTGTGTGTAGTATCTAGAGCATCAGGGTTCAAAAATATTTTGGTGAATAATTTCCCGATGCCCACTTTGCATAGTAAAGTTTTGTTGTATAAACACAGAAGCAGAGCTAAGTAATAAAACTATAGTTTATGTCCATTGGGCTCATATAGTGTGATAACCTTGGGTGCTATTCATAATTTCTCTAGTTTTCACAATAAGCTCTAAGGTAGACACAATCTCCATTTTACAGATTAACAAATGTAAGGTTATGAATTAAATTAGTTGGTAAAAATTCAGGCTTTGTTTTAAAAATATAATCACTATTTGATGAAAGAGGTCCAGTTTCCATATCTTCATCTTTACTGTTCTAGATTATTTGTCTTGCTTCTGAATTTGTTCAGTAATAATTAGTATTGAGCCCCAAAGCCAGACTATTGGGCTGTCTGAATACAGCATAGAGACTATCTCTTTTTTCAATGTAAATGTGTACAGAACACATTTTTTCACCTTGAGATCATCAGAAAGTCTAGTTCCATTGAGATATCCCATTTTTCTCAGCGTTTTGATTTATTCCTCAATTATGGAGGTGATTTAGAAAGCTTTAAAGTACATAATTCAATGGTTTTAAGAGATTCACACAGTTGTACCACAATTGCCACATTCTAATTTTAGAACATTTTCATTCTCACAAAAGGAAAATCCATGCTCATTAACAGTCTCTCTTATTTGCCCCACCCACATCCCCCAGCCTGGGCAACCATTGATCTTTTCTATCTGCATAGGTTTGCCTATTCTGAACTTTTCATATAAGCGGAGTCATACAATATGTGGTCTTTTTGACTTTTTTCACTTAGCATAATAAGAAACTTATGAAGTTTATTTAAAAACTTTTTATCTGTAAATAAAATCATTGTAATTAAATATATATGCATATGCATGCATATATATTTTATTGTAATGTCATTACCCAAAGAAAACAATTGTTTGTTATCATTCAGATATATCATATTTTGATCTTTTTCCATGTGTTAAAAATAAGGCTATATTTGATATAACAGTTTTTATTGAAAATTCAAGCTAATAAAAGACCATAGTGGCATAGCTAATACTCAAATCATTTACATGTACCTTTGGGTTATACTATGTAGTTTTGACAGCATGTTTGCTTGAATAACAATGTTTAGCTAGAGTAAAATCCAAATTGTTTTGAATTCCCCTAGCATATGTCAACTAGAACCAGGTAGAGATAGATGTAAAGTGTCATGTCTAGCAGAAGTCACCCTGAGATTAAAGCCTCATTATAAACAGTCTGCAATGTGAACAATCCAACTATAGATAATTTTGACTGCATGTTTTATAACTGCTTCATTAGATACAGAAAAACATAGACATTGAGACCAATTTGAATGGAAATTTTAATTGTTAATTAATAGTAATTAATGAGTTCTTGTGGTGATTTCATAATTAAGAGCAGTCTTGCGATCCATGTTATATAATGCAGTTGTTATGGAACTTTGGTAAAATTCATTCTCTTAGATGAAATTACCAACAAAAATCACAACCTAGCTGACTTTTATTGAGTGATTACATATCCCAGTCACTATGCTAAGGGATTTACATGCCTTCAGTAATTTAGTCCTCACCACAACACTACGAGACACAGAGTAAAGAAAATAAATTGCCTCCAGACCCCCAGTGGGCCTTGGTAGATGCACCATATTTCTTATTTTAATTTTATATATACTGTGGTTGTTAATGTGTTTTTGACATAGGAAAATTAGATTGTTAACAATTGGTGTTTCTACTGAAAAGTGCAAGTATTCCTCCCAGAACAGAACCCCTTCTTTCACTTTCAAAGAAATATAGATAGCCAATATTGTATGAGAAAAGGATTCCAGGAAGAATTGGCAAGGAATTCCCGTCCCAAGGAAGAGTAATAATGAAAACATAAAATAATTTGAAAATTTCTTAAGACAGAAAATGTATTTTCAGTCAAATATTTTTAATTCTGATTTCAATTAATCCTAGAATTTCAGGACTAACAACAAGAGTTCCTTAAAATTCTAGCTGAATGCTTTCATTTTTCAACAGAGATGCAGTTAGTTTGCAATCCTTTTAGTATGTCCCAGTATTGCTAAATCAAATAGAATATATGTATGACTAAGAAATATTTTTAACCTTGAGTAAGAGCACCATGGAGTGCAGAGATGTGATAGCAGCTGATACTCTGTTAACCCACACAGTTATGGGTCACCTAATACAAATTACACTGTTCAGAGGAAGATTTGCACTCTTGACAGTGGTAGGTGCTCCTAAAGTCTGTCTTATTCAGTCTCTGATATCACCAAAGCAAAATAGAAGGATATATGCATCTTTTAATATCTGATTTATTGTATATGTTAAGTGGAAGATAATAGATTGTTTAGTAAATAGTAATTTATATATTTTATGATATCCATGAAAATGAAATAGCTAAAACTAAATTGGGGCTATGTGGCCTATGTAGCCAAATTGAGCCTATGTCTTTCTTGTTCAACAAATATATTCTCAGGGCATATTTTTAGAATATGATACTATAATAAACACCAAAAATTTAAAAATCACCTTGGCATCTGTTTTTAAAAATAGCAATTAGTAAGAAAGTGTTTTAGAAATAATTTTGTAAAATTCTATTAGTGCAAGGATAAAAGCTAATTGAAAAAAATTATTTCCAAATACTTAAGTCAGGATCTGGGCTACAACTCAATAATGGACAATGAATCATTGGAAATGAGAAAATACTTACCAGTAAATCCCATTTCATAATATTACAGTGCATTTGATATTCATAAAGTACCCTTTGCTGTACTATGTATTATGAAAAGTAAGTAATATAAAATATTACTTAGCAATTCATATATAAGTATACATATTTATGTGTATTGTTAAAGTCTTAAACCAAATAAGTAGCAATAATAAGATAAGTTTTAGAAATAAACCTCTGTAGGCACCTTTCTCATAATGTGTTATGTTTTGGTTAACCACTGAAGAATTTTTAATGTATATTTTAGACTAGAAGAGCCTGGAAGTAGGTACTTTATACAAAAAACGGCATATTAGTACAGTTGTTTATATTACAATCAAAACCTAGATAGTTGTGTAATAAAAGTATAGTTAAGTAACTTAAAATTACTAGATTTTTTTTGTTTTATTTTAGTTGATACTTAATAATTGTACTTATCTAATATTTAGGGGATACAGAGTAATATTTTGATACATGCATGCATGTGTGATCAAATCAAGGTAATTAGCATATCCATCACTTCAAACTTTTATAATTTGTGTTGTGAATCTTTTAGCTTTGTGAAAATAAACACTAAAGTATTGTTAACCACATTCACCTTACATTGCTGTAGAACACTAGAACTTGTTCCTCCTGTCTTTTGATGAACGTTTAGGTTGATTGCATATTTTGGCTATTATGAACAAAGCTGCAATAAACATAGGGGTGCAGTTATCTCTTCAAGATACTGATTCTTCTCATTTGGATAAATATCTGGTAGTAGGATTGCTAGATGGTATGGTAGTTTTAGTTTTAGTTTTTTGAGAAAACCCTGTACTGTTTTCCTTACTAGCTATACTAATTTATATTCTCACCAATAGTGTATGAGAGTTCCCTTTTCTCTACATCCTCTGTAACGTTTATTTTTTGACTTTTTGATAATAGTCATTCTAACTGGGTTGAAATGTTTTCTCATTGTGGTTTTTATTTGCACTTCCTTGATGACTAGTGATGTTGAGCATTTTTTTCATATACTTGTTGGCCAGTTGGTTAAAATTACTAGTTTTAAATCAATTAAGAAGACAATACTTTAATTACATATAAAGAAAATATAGGAATAGAGTAAAATATTTCATTACTTGAGGAAATAAATATAAAAACTGTTTATGAATAATATGAATATATTATAATAACACAGGTCAGTTCTTTTCAATGAAATATATATCTGTATCCAAAAGTAACTTTTGCATACTACTGCCCTAGTAAAAATATTTAAGAATCTTGATGTCAGTTTTGTAGCTTTCTCAGGAAAAAAAATATTCACTTCCCTGGGAAGAGGGAGACACCCTTTCCTTTTTCCACCTATGTTTCCCTAATTTGATGTTTGGGTAGAAGATAATATTTAAGGAATCACTTGAATTTGGATCCCCTGCTTTCATGAGGACAAATAGTTATAATAGTTGGCATTTATGGAATGGTAACTATTTATAACATATTATGCTCTTTGCTTTAAATGCCTTAACTTGTAAGTCAATATCCCTAAAGAGACTTCAGTTTCATGGCACTTGGATAAATGGGTTAATATCCTTCCTCCATCATTTATTAATTCATAAAGAGGAAGGAATCAGTTTATATGTCAGTGAATTAGGTTTATGACTAGAGTAAGATTAGGAAGATTAAGAGTATTAGAACCTAAAACTAAAATGGAAGTAGTCATATCAATGTGAGATGTGAAAGGAGAGATAATTTGTAGGGTAAACTATTAATTTTAGTTACTTTTCATTTAGTGACTATGATACAATACTTTTAGGAATTAGAAAAAAATAAAATACTAAATTTTAAAATGAATGGAAACTGTTAACTCCAGACACTTTGCTTAATCAGGTAATACGTGCTGATTAATAACAAATTCATTACATATATATATATATATATACACACACACACACACACAATCTATTATATTGAGCAAATGGAATAAAACATTTCTGTAACATGCGAAACCGATCGTACTCTAACACAGTTTTTATTTTCATACTGTTTTTGAAAATTTATTCATAGCAGAATGCTTCTGGCAGGCAATCAATTCCTTAACACACTTAGATAAGCTGTGATAATCCTGGATGAGAATTAGCTTGAAGAGAGTTGTAATTTACTATAATCTGTAATTGGTCACATCATCAGTATCATTGCTTGTATGTATCGTTACTTGTCAATAAAAGATATGTCTATGTCATATGTTGTGTCATATGATGTATGACTGTTGCAGCTGCTTTTTCACTCCTGAGCTCAGTAGCGAAGGAATGAATAATCACTCGAAACACATAATGTTTTGAGAGAAGGCGAGAGACCAAGATCTGAAGGAGAAAATTGCCTCCTCACCTAAGTTCCTCCCCTTATTTATTTACAAGGACATGTGCGGAGGGTCAAGGCCATTTGCTAAAGTCTTTAACAACTGCCATACATGTCAGCTGTTTTCAGCTGACCTTTGCACACAGCAAACAAGCAGCTTTTGGCAGGTGTTTTCGACTGACCATTCATTCCCCTTGCTCACGTTCTTTCCATCCATTCATCCATCCATCCATCCATCCTTCTTCTAGACCCAGCACCTATATGTAATCACAATATCAGTATCATTACTTGTATTAAACTAGTGGTGATTCAACCCTTTCTCTCATCTCACTTTTCATTTTGTACTGTGGGAAATTTCTATGAGCTTATTTTACAAAGGAAACATTTTTCACAATCAGTAATTAGAGTATGACTAAGAAGAACTTCCTTGTAATCAGTTTTGCAACTGATCACAACACAGCAGCATATCAAGAGGGTTGAACACTGCTACTCTGATATACGTATCTAGGTTACAAATTGTTAACAAAATTGGATAATGTCAAGAGAACATGCAGTCAGTACCTAAAAATGGATTGTGGAATGTTCTGATAGCAAAGAACCTAAGTTCCTTTCCTCCTCCCCGAGGTGTAGGTAGTCTAGTTTCAAGTTCAGAGGTAAATTTAAATGACCATATACATACATACATATGTAGGATATTTGTGTCTTTGCTCTCCTCGAATTGCATACTGCTGCTTTGTCTAAAGCCAAGCTTTCATTAAATTTATGTACTGCTTGATTAAATTATTGAACATTACCACATATAAACACAAATATCCTGTTTCTAGTTGCTGTGTTTTGATTCTTCAACTCAATCATAGAGTGTTAATTATTCAGAAGATGCTAAGAATATTTCACCTTGGCCATAATAAATAATGATCTGATAAAGTAAAAATAAAAATTAACTGATAGCTAGTCTCTTCATAGTCATAAAGAACAGACATGGATGAACCTGTGTTGTGTGTTTTCTGTAACCACATTGCATTATATGAATATAGTCAATTCCTGATAATATATATGTACCTTTTCATGATCAATTTTAATTTTAATTTATTTTACCCTAAGGATAGAATACAGTTCTGGCTTGCTATCTCCATTTCCCGATTTGCCTATGCTCAGAGACTGAAAGGGAATTTAGTATTACCAAAGCAAAACACAATTACAAAAGTGCAAAATCTGCCATTTGGTATTATCTCTACATTTCCCCCTACATTAGCAGAGAAAATTGAATTGATGTCTATTGCTGACTCTTCCAGAATTGTGGCTTCAGCATTACTGAGCGATTTCATGGATATATTAGCCAGTTGGCATGAATGTTTTATAGTAAATAGTCTCACTATTAATTACTTTTTTTCATTATTCATTTTTTTGCTGTGTGGAATCATAAGCTCTTATATTAAAGTGGGAGCCCATATAGAGACATTTGTTTTACTAAGGAAGAAATTGAAACTGACAGATTAACATCCATGACTGACTAAAGAACAATTTGTAAATAGCGGATCTGAGCGTAGAACTCATTTCTTTCCATCCCTATGCAATTCATTCAATAATCAATCATTCAATATTTATAGAACATCTAATATATGCCAGCTTGGAAACTCATCTATTAATACTATTGCAGGAGTCAGAAAACTAAAAAGTAAGCAAATCAATAGAGAAGATAATTACATATTGAAATACATACTATGAGGGGAGCAAATGAGATGACCTGTAAAAAGTGTAATTGACAGGAGAGGCCGTGGTGTTGCTGATCTACAGAGAATGATGGGAGAAGTATTCCCTAAGGAGATGGCATTTGGTGTGAGAACTGAAAGACAACAATGAGTCAGCAATGAAAAGAACTGGGAGAGGAACATTCTATACAGAAGGAACATGAAATGCAAGGGTTTTTAAGGTCAAGAAAGAACTTGGTGATTTCTAAAAAATGAAAATAAATGAATATAGCTGGGATATTGTGATGAGGGCATAATAGAAGATGAAAATGGAGAGGTAGGCAAGAACTAGATCTTTGAAGCACTTTATGCTTTGGTAAAAAAATGTTGGATTTTGTTCAAAATGAAATGGGAATCATCTAAGGAGCCTTAAGCACATGTTGTCTGATTTGACTTTGTTATAGAGAATATTCTGACTGCAATTTGAAGAATCAATTGCAGGAAAGCAGAAGTGAAAATTGTTGGTGTAGTATACATTGGGATTATTATTTGGACTATAATGTTGGCAATGGAGTTGGAAATAAATGGACACATTTAAAATATATGCTTAGATTTAAAATCAGCAGGATTTGCTGATGAGTGGGATATGGGGGGAAGAGAAAGCACAAGATCAAAGACGATTCCCACATTTCTAGTCTGAGCATTTAGACAACTGCAATGCTAGTTATTGAGGAAGAAAAGACTAAGAGAAAAATAAAAGTAGGAAGAGTAATCAATAAAGAATTATTTTCACGGTATGTGAAGTTTGAGATGTTAGGTCAAGAGAAACTTTCAGATAGTTAGCTGGAAGCTGAGAGAGAAAGGGAAATCTTGATACAATCTAGACATAGGCCTCAATAAGATCACCAAAGAAGAATCTATATGAAGAAGAGAAGAAGGTTCAGGATCAATCCGTATGTCCTTTACAATTAGAATGTGCCTATGCATAGGAGACACAGGAAAGAAAACTAAGAAAGGATAGCCAATCATATAGGAGGAAACCTATGAGTGTGACATCATAGGGACCAAAAGAGAGGGATATTTACAAAAAGAGGAAAAGGCAATGATACAGACTTCTTCTATGAGTGAGAAAATCTATATTAAAATAAGAAGGTCCTGGTGATTTGAAAGAAATAATACATGTTCTGAAACATTCCAACTTAGCACCTGCCAATGGCCTCGCCAGTACTACAAACTTAGGTTGCTTTCTTTTTTAAATGAAAACTTATAGCTTAGTTAATTCCTGTTATCTCTGTACGTGTAGTCAAATCTATGTTTTTCTAGTGGCATGGTTATCAAAAGCTTTGCTTTGCTTATTTTTAGGCCATTAGTATAAAACTATTAAGTAACTGAGCTCCGACATTCCTCATTTCATATTGCCAGATGCTCTGAATGTTTTTTCTTCATTGTCTTTTCCCTTATTGTCCTAGAACAGTTTTATGAAGATTTTACCACAGTCTGATTCCTAACTTCCATCCCTTTATTCCATCCCTTCCATCCTGTCACTGTCTTTAAGAACCCTGATAGCATCATGTGCATTGTTCCTCTTCATCGTAATTCTACCTTCAGCACAGGATCTAGAAAAGAGTGGACACTCAAAAAAACATTTGGTTGAGAAACTTATTTCCATTCTTGCAGCTGTTGTTTTTATTCCTACAAGCAAGGTTTCCTAGTAGTTTTGTGTGAGCGTCCTCATATACTCAGGTCTTATAGTGTAATTCCCAATGGTATAATTATTTACTTCATTTATCATAAAATATGAAAATTACTGCCAGAGTCATTGATGTAAACACTTCGTGACATAATAACTGCGGGATCCCACATATATCCCAGCTAATGCCTATGTATCCTGTTTCCAGATCTCCAATGGCCTGATCTAGGCTGGGCAGCTCCCTCTGACTTGTTTCATTTCCCTGGCAGGGATAAAAAAAATTATGAATGTTGTTAATATTGGACTACCCTTAAACAGAAAGCACCCAGAGCCCATGGGTTAAAAATAAGAGAGAAATTTTACAAAGACCACAGCCCATCATTTTACCACTAAAATTTTAATTATTATACTTCTTTATAAATCACATCAATTATACATGTGCTATCCATTATAGCCACTAGCCACATGTAGCTACTGGACATTTGAAATGTGGCTAGTATAAACTGTGATGAGTCATAGTATAAAATACACCAGATTTGATGATATCACTGACAAAATAATCCAGAATATCTCATTATTAATTGTAAATTGATTATATGCTGAAACTGGTAATATTTGGGGTATATTTGCTTTAACAAATAATGAATTAGTTGCACTTTTGAATAATTGTTTAATGTGGATACTAAAAAAATTAAAATCATACTGATTATTTAAAATTTTCAAATTGTATGTTGCTACCATTAGGATTTTTTGGACAGCACTGTTTAATACTTTTCATACACAAAACAAGGATCTTAAACCATGGCATAGGTATCACCTAACATATTTTCATATGTGCAGAATCTCAGGCCCTTTTCCAGACCTATGGATCAAAATCTGCTTTTTAACAAGATCCCCGGGTAATTTGTATGCATGCTCAAGTTTGAAAAATGTTGCTCTATATATTGTTGCTGTCTCCAAAGGGCAAGGTGTGATTTTTGCCATTGAATAATGACATATCCAACTTCATTTCCGATGTAATTCAGACTGAAATCTAAAAACCTCAAATCCTACAGTGATGCACAGAAAGGTTAATATCATGTGAACCCAGCCTGCAAGCAGTAGTTCTGCATTTTCCACTACAAGGGTTCATGTGCCATACTTTGGAATTAGTGCAAGCAAAAGCCAGCTCACATTGCTTCTGCATTTTGTTTCCTAGAGAGATTTGCATTTAGCAAATTTAGCTCAGCTGGCACTTATAAAAAAGCCATCGCCAGAGTACCTGGGAAATTTAGTCTCTCATACAATGCTTAGAGTGGTCGGCAGGAGGGTTAGCAGGCTACATCCCATTTTTGGAGTTAATCTGCTCCCTCAGCACAGTGTAATTTAAAAGAGTTTTATCTAGCAGGACTCTGTTTTTATTGGTTGGGATGGTAGCTTTTTTCATTTTATGTGTTACTTCCATATCAATTTTTACCTGAAGAATTTGTGTTGACTTTTATATAAATATATTTTTTCTGAGAATATTATTTGTAAATACTATTACAATAACTACAAGAACCCAATTTCCGACTATTTAATCTTTACATTTTATTTATTACTTTTTTAGCCTCTTGATTTGTTTAAAAGGGATTGGGAGAGTATATTTTCCTTTAAAAATATTAAATTGAATGTAGTTCAAATTGAATTATATTGAAAGAAATCAAAGAAGTTAATTACTAACACAACTCCTAGAATTTGCATCAATTATATATTTGTTATGCAGCAGAGGTTTGCATTTATTAAATACCCCCTTTAGAGGCAGAATTTTTATTTGTTTAATTTTCACAATAAAAATATGCAAACAACTTCAGACTCCTAGAAAAATAAAATGCTGCTCTTCATACATATCATGCCAATGATATAAGCACTGAAAATTATTAGAACTATGTGCAATTTAGGAAAGAGTTGAAAACTCATTTCAAACATTTCAAATATAGTATAAATTTATTCAAAGCATTATGGAGGAAGTACAAATAATATAGCATATGAAAATGAAGCCAGTTTTTCCAAAAATATATAGGTAGTTATCCAGTTTGTGTTGCCTCCAAACAAGCAACACAACTGTTCCCACATTTTTTCACAACAAGTCTCGAAGATAGATATATATTCTTTCTTATATTAGAGCTAAATTTCACAGAAGTCAAGTAAATTACCCAAAGGCACACAGATAACTGAAACAAAAAGTATAATTAATTTCCGTCTGATTTCAAGGTTTATGACTGTTCCATTACCATTGCCTGAATAACAGTTAAAAATTCATTGTTTCTTTAACTTTGCATCATTTTTTAAATCTTTCAAGTGTGCAGGTAAAATTAAGCAAGGTTTCCTAGTAGTTTTGTGTGAGTGTCATCATAGGATCAGATCTTACAGTGTAATTCCCTATGGTGTAATTATTTACTTCATTTATCATAAAATAGGAAAATCACTGCTGAAGTCATTGATGTAAACACTTTGTGACATAATAACTGCTGGATCCCATATATATCCCAGTTAATGCCTATGTATTATTGATCATTATCTAATTGTAACTGTAAGAGTAATTGTGCGCTTGAGTAATTCTTGTAATTATTATTAGATGTGTTCCATTTCTAAGCTTGTAATGTGGAAAGAATCAATAGTTCAAAAGTTTTAATCAAGGGCAGAAAGATTAAGTCTGTAGCTAACCCTTATTCCCAAGGCCTTCATCTCTTTATATTGTATCTTTATGGATTAAAAGTTAATGTAGTTTCTTAGTGCCTGTATCAACAACAAATCATATACATTGATCTGAAGTTGGATTTATAGGAACAATTACTGTTGCTTATATTTACTGTATAAATACATGTGATGATTCCCAAGAGTTCTAGAGAAACATGGTCTTAATAATTCAGGAAAATCTTGGGAATACATTCTCTAAGATCACAGCTAATCAATACAGTACAGAGACCAGTACCAAAGTGAATAATTTTTTTCATTATTTCCATTTGAACTCTTTGTTAAGCTCCGAAAACTCACATCTATGCATATCAACAACTGGAAATGATTTTAAAGTGTGCAATGTGGAAGTAAGAGTTGCTGAATTTGCCCAGCCCAGAGGATGCTGACATATGGAAAGTTTAGTTTATTTCCGTTTTTACAGAAAAGGATCTTCACAGTTTAAAGTACTGTTAAAAAAGGTGACTCAGGAATCAACACCTAGTGTGTTAAGTAGGAGTCTCATTATTTACTCCCCTAGCCAACCTTCCCACTGTTAGATGTGATAATGAACTGTGAAATGGTCAAAATGAGAGGAAGATAAAAGGTTGTGGCTAATTCTCAAACTGTATAGTCTCAAATTCAGGCCTTTCTACAGTAACATCAGTTCTCCATATTTCTGGTAAACATATGATATTGCAAAGCATATAATATTCTAAGTTGAATAAATGTAGTAATATAAAGATTTCATATAAATTTGTTTATATGTTTTTAGAATGAAAAAGTTGAGATGAGTTCAGGTTAAACTGCAAAAATATCACTTTAGCAGTCACCTAATATTATTTGAGTGATTAGAAAATTATTCAAATTCTATTGAATAACCTACTTAACTGCTAAAAACAATGGAATCTTTGTTGACACTTCCCATTTTAATTTCCACATCTGATTTGTCCCAAATTCTGATTCTTCTGCTCTCTTCTTGTCATCCCCATCCTCATTGCCTTAGTTCTTTTCCTTATCATCTTTCACCTGAATTTTTGCACTAGCCTTCTGCCTGCTTTTGCGTTTTTCTTTACTCATTGCATTCTCAACATTGCCTCCATGATTATTCAAATTCCTTTTATTGTAAAAAGTTTGCTGTGTCATGTTTCTTTAGCTAAAATCTTGTGTAGAGAAATAAAATAAGAATAGATGTTAAGCAGAGTCATGTATAAAAGTTGCAGACAACCACAGAACAAAAGCCTTCAGTTTTCAATTTAAAAAGGACTCATTAATTAATACCCATTAACGAAGACTAATTAATTTTGGGTGGACACAAAAGTTACAGTTACAGATCTTCTGAAGATCTCCAAGCAGAGAGGAAGCATGTCTTGTCAAGGCCGGGAAATAAGGTTTTGGATCAGACTGGGTTAGCTCTGAGAATAGGAAGCAGAGCATCTCCTGTCAATCACAGATAGGAAGGAAAATATCCCTCATGTGAAAAGTAAAGATTTCAGGAAGATTTTTATCTAGAAGTAGATAAAGAAGTGTGTATGAATTGAATAAAGTGATTTAACACAGAAAACAGTGTTAATAAGGAGAATTTGAGGTGATAAAGGAAATTCAGGGTAGTACTATACTTAGTTTTGATTTTTGTAAAAGTACTTAGCTTAGTTTGTTTTTGCTGCTGTAACAGAATATCACAGAATGGGTGATTTATAAAGAACAGAAATTTATTTCTCATAGTTCTAGAGGTTGGAAAGTCCAAGATCAAGGTACCAGCATCTGGTGAGGGCCTTCTTACTGTATCACCACATGGCCAAAGACAGAAGGGCAAGCAGGGGCCAGCTCCCACTTTATAGCCTTTATAAGCGTACCCTATCCCTTTCATGAGAGAGGAGCCCTCATGGTCTAATCACTTCTTGAAGGCCTCACCTCTTAATACTATTGCATTCACTACACCTGAATTTTGCAGGGGACACATTGAAACCATAGCAGTAACATCATGAGGCATTTACATTATTTGATACACCTTATTAGTATTTTTGTATTGGAATCATCAAATAATCTTTGATAAATGAGTAGTTTATGGTTACTTATTAAAATTTCTAATTTTCTAATTAATTGTAGTCTTGTGAATAAGAAGGAATAATTCAATTCAAAATAAGGATAAAAATATTTATATGGTCTTCTTGATTGACATTCTTCTTTCTTTCCTCCTCTTCTTTCCTGAAAGCATGACAGGAAAGTGATCTAGTTGCATGATTTTTATTTTCAGAATGAATGAGGGTAACATTTTTGAAGACTTTTTCTACCATAAGGGTTAAGATATTATGCTCTGTTAATACCCAAAGGTGAACTGCAACATTCCAACATATTTGAGAAATATTCCACTCATAAGTGAGTCAGATGTTGTCAATCAAACACAAGTCATCTTCCAGAGTTAAACTTGCTATTGAAGTTATCCATCAATTATAGAAGCTGACTGAAATATTGCCATAGATTATATATGTGATAGTTTCTACTTCTGAGGAGGAAAGCATCTATAATACATTTTCATTAAAGCAGCTCTCAATTCACCATCTGCCTAATCTTTACACCCTCATGTAGATGACTTATGAGCAGTTTTCAAAGAATGAAAGAAAAGTGAAAATATAGCACAGCCAAGGCATGCATTGGTGGAAGAGATAAAATAGATTTTTATATTTGCTTGGGGACATGGATCACTTCCTTCCCTGAATCTGCTTTGCATTGATCAGTGTTGATGGACTATAGATTAAATGTCATATCTAAGCCCCAATTTTCAAATTCATTATCCTCAAGGGAAAAGTATCTGAAGAAGGAAGGACCATATTTATAATTCATGTCAATATTGAGACAAAATTTGATACATCTGAAAGTGAGAAACTTTAGGAAAAATATTATGTACATTAATTAAAGGTAAAATACTCTCAACAGAAAGTCTCATATAAGTCCATGTTGGGAATAACTCATCCAATGATTTAAGAAGAAGTGAAAAGTATTTATTAAAAGTCTATTCCTGTTTTTCTGGGTACTGAGAGAGAGCAGTTAACTCAACGAAGTCTTTATGTTCAAGTATTTTAAAAGTCCATTGTGACTTTAGTTTTATAGATACTATGAGACTATATCCCAAACTGCTTCATCATCAACCAAAATATAGAAAATGCTTACACTGATAAAATGGAATAAACTAGTAAAGCTTCATGTTTCAAAATTCAGACACCAATTTTTTTTTTTTTTTTTTTTTTTTTTTTTGAGATGGTGTCTGGCTGTGTCACCTGGGCTAGAGTGCAGTGGCATCAGCCTAGCTCATAGCAACCTCAAACTCCTGGGCTCAAGCGATTCTCCTGCCTCAGGCTCCCAAGTAGCTGGGACTAGAGGCACGCACCACCACACTGGGATAGTTTTTCTATTTTTTAGTAGAGATGGGTTCTCACTCTTGCTCAGGCTGGTCTCAGTCTCCAGACCTCAAGTGATCCTCCTGCATCGGCCTCCCAGAGTGCTAGGATTACAGGCCTGGCCCAGACACCAATATTTTAACCTCAGCAAAATAACTTACTAGCCATGTTTCCTTGGGAAAATTATTAACTTCCTTAGTCATGGTTTCCTTACTTGCAAAATGAGGAAAGTGGTTACCTCTACCTCAGAAGCTAAGAGATGTGCTATAACATGGTACCTAAACTGATGATCATTACAAATATTAGCTGTAGCACTAATGACAGTGCGACTGTTCTAGGTGTGGAAGACACAAAAAAACCATGGCCAAATCTCTTTCCAACAAGGAATAAACAATCTATATCACAGAAAATTATATGTAAAATTTTTTTTGCAATGATATAAGCTATCTTAGCTTTCACTCTTCTTGGAGTAATAAATTCACAATCTCTGAGGAAGTCATGTTAGTGACAGGCTTTCTGCATTTTCTGTTTATCCTCACTGACTGATGTAATTCCATGGTGGCAGAGGAAAAATGTAGCAGAGGAACAATATGACTTTCCAGTAATTCAGATAGTAAAACAAGCACATATGAGAGAAATGGAAGGATGACAGTTTTTGTATGCATGATTTAAACTGGCTTATTATGAAAGTAAATTATCCCAATAAATTTTGGTTCTTTATAAAAAGTAAGTAACTGTACTTTCTTTCAATAGGAAGGGACATTACAAATGATCTAATTGAAGTGTCTTATTTAGTAGATTAAAAAAAAGAAAATATGTTACATACCTTGTCCAAAGTTACATGTGGAGTTATTGGCAGAAAATTCCATTCTACTCCATTACAGGTCATTGCTCCTTTCTTCAAGTCCAGTTTTGTTTCCTATTAGCCTACAGGCCTCAAAAAGACCTTTTATCATTGACAAAAATAGACAGTGCTCTGGCAGAAAATCCTTCCTACCTCTGTTTCAGTGTGCCCTTCTGGTAGAGACTAATTAGACGATATAAATTTATAGAAGAGGCAAATAAGTAATCTGAAAACCTTGACCTAGTTCTACTTAATTTATCTAGGTAGCCACTAACTACAGGAATATTTCAGCACCACTGTAATAATTATTGTGGATAAGATCTACTGTTGGATGTTGAAATCAGTGGGTAAGTGTTTGAGGAGAAACAAGATATCAGGATATTAGTATAGTCTCAAGTATCTTCCCCCTCAGAGATCTGTCAGGTACAAAAAGGAGAACTGGACTGTTACAGTAAAGAAACCTATCAAACAGTTGGCCAAGCTTAATACCATTAGTAATAAGACTCATTGGTCTCATGTATCCTGGTATGATGCACTGAGAAGGACACAGCATCACTTCTGTGGTATTTTCTTGCCCATGCTGCATAATCCAATCTAATTGTGAGAAACTAAAACTGAGAGAGATTCTACAAAACAGCTGACCACTACTCATCAAAACTGTCAAGAACGTGAAATAAAAGGGAAGTCTGAGGAACTGTTGCAGATTGGAGGAGACTAAGAGGACCCAACACTAAATGTAGCTTGGGATCCTAGAACAGAAAAAGACATTTGCTAACATGGGGAAATTCAAATAAAGTCTGTACTTTAGCCTATAACGATGGTATGCTAGAGCCAGCTTTTACTGGCTGGCACATGCCAATTCTGTCCATTGCTTCCCAACTTCATGTTGGGTAATGTTGTGTTGGTGGGTTGAAGTTGGTCATGATAGCAGTAGGCAAACAAGGAAATTGTCAAATACTATAAATCCAGGACCTCCCCTCCCATCCTTGGTGTGCTTTAGCAGCACACCACTGTTTAATAGTGTACCAGTGTTAATTTCCTGGTTTCCATAATTGTGCTAAGGTTATACAAGTTAGTAGTAAAGTCAGCCAGGTGAGGGATACATGTGAACTCTGTGCTATATATATTTGCAACTTTTCTTAACTCTAAAATTATTTCAAAATATAAACTAGTCAAAAAGGCAGAAACAGCAGGGCTAAATATCATAAATATTATATAACAATAAAATAATTTATATTTTAAAGCTTTATATAATGAAAATAGATATAAAGATGAAGTTTCTGTCCTCAAAGATATACTACTTAAAATAGTTTGGAGTGCTTAGAAAATTTGGGGGACTTGATGAACTGACAGAAACTCTGAGTGCTATAGGATCTTTTCTTGCTTATTTTTTTCCCCCTGACCCCCAAATAGCCTCAGAACCTGAAATGTTCTAGGAGTTATTTAGAAAATAATGTTTACCCTTGAACAGGGTTTAATAAGTGAAGTTTAAGAATAGATTCTACAAAGGATGGTGCCTTTATAAAGATTATGGTATCTCTTTAGAATTGATTCATATTAATTAGCATTTATTAAGCACCGATTTTGTGCCAACTCTCCTAGTTCAAAAAGGGAAGTATTATTATATTAATTTTACGAATAAGAAATCTGAATCTCTAAGATACTGTGACTAATGGAATTTTTTAGAAATGGAACTAAGATTTGAACTACCTCATTAAAGAAGGCACAGCCAATATTAACAGCCACAGTATAAGATACAGGAGTAACTCTTCCATATAATGGCTTTGCTGAGAAATTGTACTCCAGCTAGTTATGTGCATTCAGTGGACTTGCCAGGACAGTGAGGTTCTCATTGCTCCAGCCATTATTATTTATGATAAATCCTATTGATGCTAAAAAAACCTCATCACAAATCTGTTCTAATGAGATGATGTGATTTCTGAAACATTTTATTAATGTTTGAATTTAAACTTAGAGATGGTATTTTTTTTCAGGAGATTAAAAGAAAAAATATACTTGTGGAACTTGGCAAAGTCTAACTCTCTTTAATTATCATTGTGTTAAAATCCAAAACCTATATAGTACTAAAAATGACAGGTATAAGGGAGGCAATATTTAATTTGGCATCTGCTAATATCACATAGAAGCTATATTTTGTGTTTCCTCATGAGATGGTTAAGGGATTTCTGTGATGGGACATTTGTACTGGCATGCATAATGTGTTACATACTTAAAATTTACACTAATTGATTGAGCAATTCATTTATTCAATAAGTATTTATATTGGTTGTCTATGGCTATGTAACATGTTATTCCAAAATTTAGCAACTTAAAACAGCAACATTTATTATGTCATAGTTTTTGTGTGTTAGGAATGTAGGAGTGGCTCTGCTGGGTGCCTCTGGCTCGGGGTTTGTCCCAAAAGCTACAGTTAAAGTATAATTAGGTCAGGGCTGAAAGGATTTCAAGACTCAGCTGGTAAAGGATCCATTCCCAAACTCATTCAGATGGTTTCGGGTAGGGTTTGGTTCCTCATGGATTGTGGGATTACAGGCTTCAGTTCCTTGCTGGTTGGTGGCCGAAGACCAGTAGGAACCTCTCTATAAGGCAGTTCACAACATAGCAACTAATTTCCTTAAGAATGAGCAAGAGAGACAACAAGAAAAGGCAAGCAAGACAGAAGCCAGAGTCCTATTATAATCTAATCTTGGGAGTGGCATCCCTTTATTTCTGCCATATTCTATTTATTAGAAACAAGTCATTAGATCAAATCTGCACTTGAAGAGTGGGGATTGCACAACCATGATTCAGGGATCACTGGGAGCCATCCTAGAAGCTGCCTATCATAGTATTTATTACATTTTAACTGGATAATCTAATTTATAGACACCAGAGATATTAGTCATGGTTTTACGTAATGGCTTAAGTTATGATCTCTATCCTAGAGGTACTCAAAATCCCTGGAAGGTTATAGGAAAGTAAAGGGGTAAACTGTAACAATAATGGGATAAATAGCATAATTGTGGAATGAACAAAATGCCACACGAAATCATGTAGCATTTGAGAACTGTAGGAATGTTTGTAGAGAAAAGGCATTACTGATATATGAGGAGAAACAGCCTCAAAATTAGCATCAAGCTATTTTGAATTTTCCCCAAATACTGATAGTAGTATTTAATGTAAAATTTAGGCCAACTTCAATTTGTAAACAAATAAACAATTAACTTGATAATTCTTGTAACTATTTTATATCTGTGTGCATATATATAGATGTATGTATATATGTATAGGTACACATATGTTTGTATATGTGTACATGTAAAATATTGCACAAAGGAGAATGAGAGGGAGATGAAGATAATGCAGCTTTTATGAATGAGGTGGTGACACCTTCACTACCAGGGCCTAACATTTAAGTTGGACTTTCTCAAGGTTTTCAAATCCCAGGAAAAAAAATATGATGGATTTTAAGCTGTCAAAGTTAATGCATAGTTAGTATTTAATGCCATTTTAATAATTATCAACACAGATGCTCTGGTTTGAAATATTTTCTATCATGTCAGAGCTAATTTTAATAAAAAGTGACCGTTTTGTGACCCCTCCAAATAAATTATACACCAATATATGCATCTGCTACACTGTAATACCATAATATTAACCTGATAACTTCTGAGCCAGAATTGTTCACACGATTCATCATAATTTATTTTGCCGACATATACTTATGACTTGCAGGTGCTACACCTTTTACAGAATGTTTTATAAATTGAGCTAAGACAAAAGAAAAAACTCTATGCATTTTATTCAGTTCCCATGAAAGAAATATAAAACACACAAAAATGTTTCAAGATTACAGCAGCATTTATGACAAGTTTCACTTTATTGAGAAGAAGGCATCAGGAATTGAAAGAAAAAAAAAACTTAGATGAGAGGAATTTACTGAAATCCCCTTGTAAAGAAAGAACATAGCACTTATTTGGTTTTAGAAAATACTTTCAAAGTAATCAAACAAAATAAAGACATTTGATAACAAACAGTTGGAAGTAGAAATAGGCTAAGTTCTTACTTTAATATTTTTAAAGTAACCTCAATCTCGTTGTATGACAAAGGTATGTAGATCCAAAATAGTGTGGCATTAATCTTAGGAACATTTTCTGTATATTATCAATGTGTTAGAAATAGTAAATCTGAAGTATGGATATATTTACATTGCACATGTGACACTCCAAATCATGATAATTTGAAATGACCAAAGACAAAAAAACAATAAAAAGAAACACTTCTATAAACTCAGAGACCTAATTGAAAGAACAAAAGAAAAGGGCTTGATGACGACTACTGAAAATATACAAACATTATTTTCATTATTCTCCATGAAAGTAAAATTAAGACAGAGCAATAGCTCTCAAAAAGACAATCTGAATATATTTCAGTGCAAATTATTCCAGGCCAAATTAAAGAATATTGTAATAAAATTGCTATCATGAAGAGTAGATAATGATGATAATGATAACCACATTGAATGTCTACTCAGTATGCCAGGAATTATGTTAAACTCTTTATATATTTTCCTACTACTGACAACAACTCTGCAAGTTGAGTATTACTGGCTTATTATTTTTTAAGGACTAAAAATACCAGAGACTCATGGATATTAAGCAGTTAGCCCAGGTTACCAGAGAGTAGAGGTTAAACCCCGGCTCTGTCTAAATTTAAAACGTAGACTCTTTCAGGTCTTTTATAATCGTATTAATAGTTTGCAGTGCTAATGACTATATTCAAAGATTCAATAAAAAGTTTTTTTATAAGGAAATATATAGATTGCCACGACTCTCTTGGCAAAAAAGTAAATTGAAAATTATTGTATTCTTTATTTACGAATCTTAGAGAAACACATAGTAATCCATCAAGCTAACAATATATGTGAACTCATGAACTGGAATAAATGTGGTATAAATTAGATATCATTAACTTACAAAGACCACACCATGGAAATTAAGAAAATCAACTCCATGAAAATAATTAATGCTGTTTAACCACCCAAAGGGTAAATAGAATATGTATTTAATTGCTCAGGTTGGTTTTATTTATGAGCAGTAAACAGAATTAAAGAATGTTGCTAAGTATAGGGTAGGAAACAATTATAAAGAAAGGGAAATCCTTTCCTTAGACCTGCTACACATTTGTGGATCTGAGTTTCTTTAAAAGAATTTTAGAGCTTGCCAAAGGTTGTAGAAAATTAATGAATAAAAACTTAATTTAAAAGAACCAAAATGTATCAGGAAAATTACTTGCAAGTAATTTAAGTCTGAGTACAAATACACAGAAGTTAGAAATTAAATCCAAATGACATTTTGAAATTCACTCTTAAAAACAAACCAAAACAAACAAAAAACCTTTACTACATTACAGATCACATAGACTTTCATTCTTTTGAGTTCTCTTTTAAATGCAAAAATGTGTTTTCCCAATATTTTATATCAAAAACTCTGAGGGGAATGGGAGGTACATTGGCAATGGTAAGTTGCACTCTGGTCTCCTAGCCCTAAACCTTTGTAATAATAAGGAAAAGTCAGTTGGAATACCCAATTATGATGACTCCTTTTCTGTAGAAAATTGCATCACGTAGAAAAAGGTAACCCATTTTAAAAACTAGGTTACTTTCAGACTGAGTATCTTTACATTTTCATAATTTATCTGGAGATGTGCCAGTCTCATAAGGTATTTAGACTTTTCCAAACCACTTTTGTGAGTGGTACAACTGTAAAATTTGGGGAGATTCTAGTGACACTTCTGGGAATGGATGCTAACTATTGCTTCATAACAATTTCAGATTCCTTTCTAACACTACTTGATCATTTCTAGATGCACAAGTGGTGTGACAATCTTGTGACCACCAGAGTCCCAAATGTGTCAAATTATTTCATATACTAGCTAGGCACTGATAGTATAGTTTTCCCATTTTCCCTCGTTTTCAGTATCACATTTTACAATTACATTTTGTGGTTTCTATATAATGAGGAGTAATTAGCATACGTTAGTGAAACTTATCTTTATTTGTCAAAATTTTCATTTAAGCTTGGATCATACATGCTTACATATGACTGCTTTTGATTTTACCTGCAAAATAATGGATTTTTGTGGTCCAGTGAGCAATAAATACTTTCTACCTCTCCCCTATATTTACTAGAAGATAATGAAATGTCACAGATTGAACATCATTAAACTTATATTTGAGATCCCTTTCAGAATTTGTCACCTTTCCTGCTACTGTGTGCCTTTTCTCCTCTTTGTTGTGTCTCATAAATTTTTATGACCTCTTTGCGTTGGATATCTGTAATTTTTCCCAGAGCTCTGATATGTACCTTCTAGAAGTAATAAAACTCTTGTCACTTTCCATTGCAGCTAGCTACTTTTAGAGTAAGGCTTACTGGCTTCACTCTGCAGCATATTAGATAAAATAATCAATATGCTCAGGTTGAAAAATTAAATGCAGCATTTGTGTAGCCATTGAATTATAGTGCTTTGAGCTTGGAACAGATGGTCTTGTAAGAGATTTGCTAGCTTTCTTGAGAGTATTTTTTTTCCTTCTTTTTGTATCTACTTGATTTTGCATCTACAATAATAATAATAATAATAAAGGAATTGCCCAGGATGATTGATATAAAATCCATTTGGCTATTCTTGAATAATGAAGTATTGTAAGTACTTGAAACAACTATAACATTTTCAGAAAACCTCCTGAGGAATGCAGTTACCTTCTGGGTGAATTTAGAGTAGTCTTCTATCTTACATTTGTGAACTTTATATGTGCTTGTTCCTACTCAGGTCTGTCTCTTAGTCTATGAGAACTTCTGGTATGATTATAAGATTTCTATTATGAAACTATTTTAATAATAACTAGTGTAATGATTTTTAATATTTTTTACCCAAAATGAAATTATCATTGAACCCCATCTCTGGCTCTGTATTTCATGTGGGTCTAATGTTTTTCTCGACTGAGAAAAATACTTCTCATACATCCCACTTCAATTTGAATAATCTATAGGCACTACATTGCATTCTTTACATAGGCAATTTGGAGAAGGATGGTTAGGCATTTAAGGAAATGATTGCCTAATTTTTCCCTTATGGCTCTCAGGTCAATGATTACTCTGTGAAATTTGGACAATTCCAAAGACAACGAAACATGGAATTAGTTTATTTATTCAATAAATATTTGTTGAGCATCCACTATGAGCTAGGTAGACATTTTGTTGGGTCCTAGATATAAAGCAGTTTATAAGGTATGCAAGAACTTGTGATCTTAGATTTTTACTATGATCTAAATATCATATGAATTAAATATATGTTTTCTTCTTTTAAGAATAATATAAACTTCCAATTTTTCCAAGATAGTCCCAGACAAGATCTTGAAATTATAAATACTACTGAATACAACTGATTTGATTGTCCAATCATCATGTAACTTTCAGGGGCTGGTAGAAGGAAACTTCTGTTCTTTCTCATTCCCTTTCTCAAATGTCTGAGGATACAATGAGATCGTCCTTGGAATTTGCAGATGGTTGAAGACATGTCCTTTATAATTTTAAGGCTGCAGAAACCAATCCAGAATTGCATTTAAATAAGGAAATCAGAGTATATGCACAAAGAGAAGAAGGAAAAAGCAAATTGAAAGAGTCAGCAGTGATGCACAAAACATCATTTGGCTAGATAGATATTTAATCTTAAATTTCAGTTTGTTTTATAAATTTAATGATTTTAATATTAGACATTAATTCCATAAAACCATGTAAAATATGTTTTGTACTTTAAAATATCATTGTTTTTAATTCTCATATTTTACTAGAAAGGCCAGCACTCAACTGATGTTCAAAAAATGTACCATATAGAAGTGGTATTCCAAATTAGTTAAGAATTCAAGTTAATGAAAGGCTATGTCATAAAGGCAAATGGCACAGCCTTTCACATTGGTGCCAACAAAGGTGTTTGGGTATATCCCCTGGATGCAATCAAATCTTGGGAGAACCCACTGAATGGGCCCTGCTACAGTGTGTGTGCAAGCCAACTTATCAAGGCTTGGAGTGCATTTTTCCCAGGTCTTTTTTCAGTGACTTCACTTAGATACCCAGCCATGGCAGGAATACCTACACTACAGAAATCGACAAATTCTACAAACAATTTTTTTTTTCTCTCAGTAAGCCATTTGTTAAGTGTTACCTAACATACAACTGTCTCTGAAGGAATGAAAGGTTTGCCCTTTGGCCTTCCTTATAGGTTTCATTTGAGAATTGCAGCCAAGCATAACATCTCAGCACTGAAGTGTGGGGACCTCCTCTAGGGAGCAGAGATACTTCATACTTCCCAGTATGTGCAAATTCTATGTTTATCAACAGAGGTGAGATTCCTTAGCTCACTTTTCCTCACAGGTACTTAAACTTCTCTTCTTTTGTTGCTCTCCCCTTTTGTACTTCTCCCTTTCATATGTGTACATAAAAATGTGTTTGTGTTTGTGTGTTTGAATGGAGTTGTTGGCAGATGTGGTGAGGAGGGAGCATTGAGCATTGGCCATTGACCAGCACCACGCTAGACGCTTTACATATGCTCTTTTAATTATTTTTATTTTTTGAAACCATTGTAAGGAGAGGTGGCTTTCAAGAAAAAGAGATATGAAATTTCAATTTATCTTTAAAAGTTAGAGAAGTGATTTTAACACAAGTGAAGTGACAAGGCAGGGCCTCATATAAGCAAGAATTTTACAATACCAATTTTTATATAGTAATAGTATAATAACATAATTGTCATGTAATGCTATTAAATTTTAATATATTCAATCTCTTGATTCTCTGAACTATATATGACATTTGCTTTGATACATTTCATGTCATCTGGAAATTATTGTACTATATGTTACCATATGCTAAAATATCTGGGCATAATGAACAACTCTACCATTTTCCCTCTATTTTAGATTTCTCAGAATAATGCTACAATATGCAAAGCTATCTGGGCTTAATGAACAATGCAAGAATTTCTCCTATCTTTTATATTTCTTAGTTTTGGAAGGCTGGATGCTCTACTTATCATTGCTATTACATACTGTAATGAAACCTGTTATTGTTTGTAAAAAGTTTCCTCTGATATAAATATGGTAACATATGGTTATGTAATTGAGAAACATTAATCTCACTTCAATTTTTGTTACTAAAAACTTTTTCAATTATTTATTTTATATCATATCATAGAACATATAATATACGTATGCTTGCCCATGTGTGCATGTATGTGTACATGTGTATCTTTTCTTTAAATCATGGGTGAAACAGTAACATTTCTGAGTCTGGCTCTATCACATGGCGAAACAAGTTAACCTTACACTACAGGGTACACTTGTACTTCATTGTATATTCTCGAAACTGTCTGGTGAGTAATGAGCTAAATATCCTCATCCTACATGTTGGACATAGGGGATGAGAAACCAGAAACCAGGAAATCCCAAACTCTTTTAGATCACTCTGATTCCATCTAGTAAATTACCTTTCTCTGAGATATTTTCAAGGTCTGAAATGATAATGTACTTACAAGAGGTCATTTCGACTTCTGGCAGCCGTCAGAGTAGGTCTAATGTCTTTTAGCGAATATGAGAGTCTAAATGCATCGCCGCAAGTGTCAGGCTGGCAGCAAATGCATCTCCTTCTCCAGTTGACCCTTTCTGCTCCTGTCTCTCACATTCTTGCCAGATGGGCAGTCAGTGAACAGGCTATCTTATCCAGGGGATTATCTTTTAACAGATGTGGCTATTTAAAAGCTAACCATGCTGCTAAAACTCCGAAAGCTTTGAAAGAGGCTTATCCTTCATATGTTAGCTACATGCTGCTGTCTTAGTGATTATCAAATAGCCTCATTGTGTTTGATATTTCATGTCTTTGAATAATATTTCTATATTCAATTTAGGCACTATACCTATTAATATTGGGATGTACCGTATGACACAGTAGGAGTTATGTGGCAAAATTTTGGCTTAACGCTTCACAGCAAAATCATTATGTGTCAGGTCAGTGAAAGAGCCAGTGTGCTCGGAAGCATTATCCATTATGTCCAAGAGAAAGCGGTTGATATCTACTAGTAAGGTATGAGCTGAAAATTTGATATAGTCAGAAAAGTAAGCCACAGGAGCTTGAAAAACCTGGGCCCTGATCCTAAGACTCTCCCTAAGTCTGTGTAACCCTTTGTGAGAAAATTTCCTGGTGAGGTCAGAGACCCCTTAGAGTAGAGGAACTTAAAAATATAAATTTTTAACACATGAAAAGCAAGAGGATACATATTATTTAGTCTTGACACTGTTGGAAAGAGTTTCTTGGAAGAAATTGTTATATGCAGCACATTCTTATCCTCAGGTGGCTGAGGGAAGTTGAAGAGGATATGGATTTGGGTTTCGCTGATGACAATGAAGGCAACGGCCTGGCCTTACAGCTTGAAGGCCTGATGGTTTTAGAGAACACTGAGCAAATAATTTTATCACCCTGACTCTCAGTTTCTTTTCCTATAAAATGATCAATTTGAAATAATTGTGACAAGCTCCAGAGTGAGAAGACCTGCATTGAAATTCCAGCTGTCACTTACTCCTTGTGTGATACTGGCATAGCAATTAAGACACTTTGTGTTAAAAAAAAAAAAAAAAAAAATCAAGAAATCTAACTCTTACTGGCTCAAAGAAAAAAGAAAAAGAACAGGAAAAAATGGAATTTTATTTATTGATCACATATAATGAACTGCAGGAATAGTTTTCAAACCATATCACCAGACTTCTCTTCCCAAGTCCCTCTTGGTGGCTCCTAGAAGCTGTGGCTTTATTTTCCCTTGAGTTCAAATACTTTGGAATAATTAGACTAATTTGAGTCACATGCTCCCCTGAAGCAATCCTCTAATATTCCAGCCCTACTCCCTTCAAATTAATGCAATTGGACAAAAATTGAAATTATTTCTTAATTTCCTATAATAAAATCAGTTATTTAGAATGTTGTGTTACATTGAAAACATTTTGTTATTAAAATAACTATCATGCATGATTGATTATCTCCCACTGACTCACAATTTACATATTAAATTCTTTTCATCCATGGTTAGGTAAGACAGTCATATTCTCCACATCACAGTGAAGTGTAGAAGTCCTGAACATGTTCTTTCTGTATTTTCTTTGCTTTTCTAATTAAAATATGAGTTGTTTTGAAATTTAATTGAGCCTATTGTGACTATAGGGTTTTTGGCTTAAGAAAGTTAGGTTTCCAAATATGTGCAATTTCAGTTAATGTCTGTGTTGTATCACATACATGAGATAACATATTCAAAAAAGAGGAAATTAATTTTCTTTGACATGATTATTGCACATATGTTCAGTATTATTGTTCAAACAAGGTGAAATTATTTGCAGAATTTTATATGTGTAGATATTTTCTGGGAATAGGGTCCATAGTTCTTATCAGATTGTCAAAAGGGTCCATAATTCAAAAATGATTGAGAATTAATGCATGAGATGATTTATTTTTCTTCTAAAAACTTATAAACTCACCTTAAAAAGGTTTAATGGCATTGTATTTATAGTAAAGAGGAACACGTTTAAAGAATAGCTGAAAACATTAAGTTATATAAATTTTAATCATAATCATTTTAAAGCAGATCAATGCCTATATTTAAAATTTCCCACTTAATATTTACTTTGTAGACTCACAGACTCCTATGGTGATCAGTAATGATTTATAGAAAATTATGATATAGTTTTGAAGTCTTTATCTTAAAATACTATGACAAGATTTTTATTTGGCTGGTCCTTATTTTATTGGTGTCTCAAACTACTCAAAATTCAAGTGCATTTTTAATCTATTATTTTTTATAGGAAATGAAATCTCATTATATAAAATTTTTAATATATGAAAAAGTAGAAAAAGGAAAAACATGTTTCTTACTTGGTAACATAGCCACTGTCAAAATTTGCAAATATTACTCTTGTGAACTGTTCTATGCAATAATAACATGTATAATATTTGTAATTATACCATGTATAGAACTTTGTCTTCATTTATTAATTTATCAAACATTTGTCAAGTGTCTACAAACTAGAGTAACCAACTATCCTGGTTTGCCTGGGACTTTCCTGCTTTTATCAGTGACAGTCTCACATCTTGGAAGACCTGTTGGTTTCTGGCAAACTGACATGGTTTTTCACCCCTACTACAAAGATTAAGATGAATAAAAATAGACTAAATTAATATCAAGTTTAGTGTGGAAGGAATATATATACTAAATTTGCTATGTCTTAAATTTTTCACTTATTAGTATTTTTCAACTGAGTTATAATTTTCTCTATATATTTGTTTCATACATTGTTAAACCATAATAAATGCCAAGCAGTTTTTATTTTTTATCAATTTAAGATTCAATTAAATTTGAGAATGCAAGATTAAAATGATTTTGCTAGTAATCAAACATCTAGCAACTGATAAAAATATTTACTTTGATTTAATAATATTATGTTAGCAAGCATGTTTTTAGTATTGCACAACTATTTCTACTTTTCCCTCTATATTTAACATACACTTTCATTCCAAATTACAATTGACTTATCATGAGAATGTGAGGCAAGGCTAAAATATATATTAAAAAATAAACATTTTATGGGTTAATAAAAGTGTACAAGTGTATTAACTGCCTTTTTTCTTTTATAAATTACTGTCACAGTGAGCCTCATTTCAAAACATGCTCTCCAATTTCATTAACAATTGATAGTACAAGCATATAATAGAACAAGTGAAGAGGAACAAAGGGTTGCAATAGAGCTAAAGAAATTCAGATTAGATTCATATGTAAAATGAATTATAGGACCCACATTTATCTTGCCATCTGCAAGAACTTAGTACTTATAAGAATAAACAATTAAGTGCTTTGCTAAGTGTTTTACTAAGTTGCATAAAAGTAACATTAAAATTTTCCCTTATTTAACTGGTACTATGAAAATTGTGTAGAGTATTTAGGAAGTATTTATAGTATTTGTATTAGAACATATAATGTCTAAATGGAAGATGGTTATGAATTAAAGGAAAGAGGTGGGAACTAATGTTTGCTGAGACTCAACCATGTTCTGCTGTGTGCTGGGTCAGTAAATTTACTCAACAATTTGTTGCTAGTCCTGATTCATTGATAAGAAAACTAAAATTCAGAGAGACTTTTTTCAAATTTACGTGTACAATGAATGGCAGAATCTGTCTTTATTTTATTTTTTTATGATTTTAAAAATGTTGGATTTTTTTTCCTTTTTTTTCATTTTAATAAATTTTTGTGTTTGGTGAGAAATAGAGATCCAGTTTCATTCTTGTGCATATAGCTATACAATTTTCCCAGCACCATTTACTGAATAGGGTGTCCTTTCCCCAGTGAATGTTTTTATCTGCTTTGCTGAAGATCAGTTGGTTATAGGTATATGGTTTTGTTTCTGGGTTCTCTATTCTGTTCCATTCATCTATGTGTCTATTTTTATGCCAGTACTATGCTGTTTTCATTACTACAGCCTTGTACTCTAATTTGAAGTCAGATAATGTGATACTTCGAGTTTTGTTCTTGTTGCTAAGAATTGCTTTGGCTAGTCAAGCTTTTTTTGGTTCCATATGAATTTTAGAATTTTTTTTTCTAATTTTGTAAAAATGACATTGGTGTTTTCACTGGAATTGCATTAATCTTTATATTGCTTTGGGCAGTATGGTCATTTTAACAATATTTATTCTTCCAGTCCGTGAGCTTGGGATGTTTTTCCATTTGTTTGTTGTCTATGATTTCTTTCATCAATGATTTATAGTTCTCCTTGTAGGATTCCTCCAAAAGGCTCCTAGATTTGATAAATGAATTCGGCAAAGTCTAAGGTTATAAAATCAATGTACAAAAATCAGTTGCATTTCTATTCACAAACCACAACGAAGCTGAGAACAAAAATCAAGAACTTAATCCATTTACAGTAGCTGAAGCTCTCTTTATACTCATGTCTGTCTCGCAAGTTCATACTTTGATCCACTCCATCATACAAATATAAGGGTAGACACTGGGGTAATTATTTTTAGACTGTATTTACAGGTTTCCATTTTTTTTCAAATAGTGCTCAGATAAAAAACTTTGCACACCTGTTTTTGTGCAAATATGTAAGTAATTCTGTAGGATGGATTTGAGAGGTAAAATTTTTGGAAAAAGGTTAATATTTTAATGATTCATATATCTGGTATTGCCACATTGGTTTTCCCATGGTCTTATCAATTTACAATCACACTGTATAGAACAGTGACCATTTTCCTCAATCTTGGCAACAATTAAAATTACGATAATTTTATAATACTTTTTTTCAATATGATACATGATTAATGATACATCATAATTGAACATTTTATGGGAGAGTTAACTATACAAAAAAATTAAAGATTTGATTCTTATCACAGCTGGCCAATTTAAGATTAAATATAGTGTTCCATTATGATATAATGAAAACTTGCCAGGCCATATTAATTATTTGGAGACAAAGGCCTTATGTGCAATAGCTCTGCCAAAACTGACATTAGCATAGTTGATGGGGCTGATGATTTCATTCTAGCCATGATTTGTCCCTTTGTTTTAAATGTTTTTGACCTGTCTCATTTTTCCCATTCACCCACCTAGTTGCATCTGTACCTTTCCACTCTGTTTTTCTATAGCAGAGCTTAAATTATCTTCATTCTTATCTAAGGCCACCCTGCCATCTATACATTTTTCCTGAGTTATCCCCCCACAACCATGTATGTGCATACACACTCATGAATTCTAAGTTGTTCCCTTTCTACGATGCCCTTCCCAACAGCAGGCAAATGTGCTTTACTACCTCTTGTATCAGGACACTTACTTTCACAAAGTCCACATACTTCTCTCATGATGACCACTTTTATCCTCTCTCCTTCAGAGCAAAACTTCTAAATGAGCTGTCCAAACTCACATTCTCTACTCCAGTGGTGCAGAACCTTTTCATGTTGGAAGGCCACATTAATTTAGCTGTAATCAAATAAGGCCAATTCAAGAAACTTCAATTAAATATACTTAAAAAATATACATTATTTCATAAAAATATAACTACCATGTACCTAACAATTTTAAAAAATGAAAACTATTTGTTAATTTTAAAGTCGACTAAACTTATAATGACTTTGTTGTTTCTGCTTTTTGTTGGGAAGCATTTGAATATTTGGTTACAACATGGAGGTCCACAGGTTCAGTTGATCCT